>NC_084476.1:44798957-45098957 GCF_027409185.1 Cynocephalus volans | reverse complement strand
TGAGTCCAGCCCTGTGGAAGGTCTGCTGGAGGGGCCACGGTCGTCCTCATTCAGGATTCCTGACACCCCCATGAGGAAGTCTCTGTCACCCCCTCACTGACCTCGTTGACTTGGGCTTCACTGTTTTCACATTTTTACAGGAAATTTGAGATTCTATCTGTAGGCTTCTGGGTGTATTCAAAGCAGGGAGACCAGAGGCGGGCAGAGCGGCTTCAGGTGCACCCAGAGATCTTGGGAGGAGTTGGTTGGGGTTCATTCCTTCAACAATCATACGTGAAGCCACACTATGTGCAGTCACTTTCTGGGCACTGACCATAATCCAATGAACCGAGGAGACTGCATTCCCTGCCCTCCTGGGCTTCCATTCAAGTCAGAGGTGAGACAGTCACAGTAGACATGAGAAGCAAGTAGTGCCACCATATGGTAGATTTGACACACTCCTGACCTCTTCTACGTATGGAAACATGATTTCTGATTGTGACGGGGATGGCGAATCCCTGGAGCAGCTAAAATGGTAAGTGGGGTTTAGGTGCAGAAGGAGGGGCTCCCATCTCCACACAACTGCGTGTGGTCTGCGGGGGCCTGTGGGTGGGGGGCTGGCAGAACTCTGGCTCTCACACATCTTATGATTCCTGCTACAGGGCTGAGGGCTCAAGGCTTTCCCTGCAGGGAAAGGAGTCAAGACGGCTGGGGATGTGGTCCCAGGCACCGTAGGGTGTGTGAGAGGCTGGACAGCAGAGTGAGCCCAGACAGAATCCATCCCCACGCCCTCCCACCCAGCCCTGCCCACACCCCCAGAGCCCGTGCTGAGCCAGAGCAGGAGGTGTGCAGAGCATCCCGCTCACACTCGGGGCTGGAGCCTCCATGGGGATGCTCAGCTGGTGCTGAGGGTGCAGAGTGTGGTCAGGGCCAAGAGATTGCTGTCACTGGGAAAAGGATATGCAGATTTTCATGCAGACACTTGGGCAGTACATTCACGTGTGGGCTCAAGTTTGGGCTTTTCCAAGGGCCCTGGGTAGGCCAGGGGAGCAGCGCCTCCCTCTGTTTCCTCATTTATCAGATATTGCTGGACACCTCCTGTGTGCCAGTGAGTAATGCCCAGAGCAGACAGCACCCTCCTGGGGTGGACAGGTCATTCCAGCAGGGATGGGGCAGTGACACAGACAGAGGAGGTTGTCAGGTTTCCCTGAAGAAGGGAAACGTGGTCACATCAGTGGTTGAAGGCTCCTCCCATGGAGGCTTTTGCCAGCCCCTCCTTGGCTGCCAGGCCCATCTGTGCCAGAACTGCCATACTGGGGGTGGACATTGGATGGGCTGGTCTATGGACAGGCACGGGCAGAGGGTACAAGACTGCAGCTCACTCAGGGGAGCCTTGGGAGGGCAGCATAGAGGGATAGGCCAGGCCTCTGATGCTGTTGCCCACCTGTCTCCCACAGTGCCATGTCCTCTGTCTTAAAGATCTGGCTGGAATTCTATTCCACCGATTTCCACGAGCCTCCTGAATTTCATTCTCTGAAGTTTCTTTCGGCCTATGTACATATCAGTATGTGAGGTTCAGAGGTGGAGCGTAAGGCTGATCTTCTTCTGGCGCAGCTGGAGAAGCCGGAGCACCTGGAGCCTAGTGAGGCGGAGACTGAGGGTGAGGAGGAAGAGGGTGGGTGCCTGTGCGGGTTTGGGGAGGGGCCTGGGCTGGGCCACACAGAGCAGAGTTTCCAGAAGCAGGCTGGGGACAGGGGCACTGAGTACTCAGAACAATCATACAGTGTTCTGCAGTGTGGGGAGACTTCCTGAGGCTGGGTCTCTGGACTTGGGCTTCTAGAAAGACAGTGTCATTGGATGAGACATAGAAACTCACATTGATATTTTCAATTGTTGTCTCTCCAGTTCCAGCTTCCGCCCAGGCTGAACAACTGTCCCAAGAGCTGCTGCCATGTTCGGCTCGAGTTCCAGCTCCAGCTCCACCTCCACTGCCAGAGGCAGAGCGAGAGCAAGATCCAGAGCCCAAGCCAGAGCAAGAAGTAGAGCAGGAGCAAGATCCAGAGCAAGAGGTAGAGCAGGAGCAAGATCCAGAGCAAGAGGTAGAGCAGGAACAAGATCCAGAGCAAGTGGTAGATCAGACGCAAGATCCAGAGCAGGAGCAACAGAAAGATCAAGAGAAAGATCAGGAGAAAGAGCAAGAGAAAGAGCAGGAGAAAGATCAAGATCCAGAGGTAGAGCTAGAGCAACCTGACATAACCGTTCCTGAAACATCAGAAGAATTAGAAGAAACACCAGCACCCAGGGGAGCCCTGGCTCCAGAGCTCCCACAAACACCCTCACCAGTCCCCACTCCAGATCTGTTCTTGCCCTTCCTTGACGCTGTGCTTCTCCTCATTTTTGTCTGTGTCCTGCATCTCCTCAAATTTTTTCATCTTTTATTTTCAATAATATCCCTTGTAGAAAATAAAGTGTTTTTAATATTTTCAAAATTACCATTCAGTGGCACTGAGTACATTTTTAATATGGTGCAACCCTTACCACCATCTAGTGATCGAACAGCTTCATCAACTCTGTAGCCATTAAGCTGTCACTCCCCATCCCGCCTCTCCCTGTCCCTGACTACCACTCCATTTTCTGTGTGTGTGAATTTACCTATCGTGGATTGTTCCTATCAGTACCGTTATATGTTATGTGGCCTTTTGTGTCTGGCCGCATAATATGAGAAAGATCTGATTAATTTTCATTTTATGTTTTTAGTAAGAGGAAAATTACAGAAAAATCAAAGACTCTATGTAGAAACACAAAGCCCTGATAGTTATTATTGCCATAATCTTGAAATAGGAACTACTTTTGAATGACCAGAGAGCCAGAAGCCACTGAGGAAAATGCTGACTTTTCCTGGTCCAAACAAAAACCAGAATAATGTCAAAAGGTGAAAAGACAAACCCCAGACTGGAAAATTCTTCATGGGCAGAGAAAGGGTAGTATGCATCCTAGTTGTACAAAGAGTTCTCATTTATCCATAGGGATAAAGGACATATTCCCGCAGTTCCACAGGGAAGCAATTCACATGGCCAGTAAATGTCAGATATCCGCGGCCTCCCTAATGATTATGCACAGAAATTTACTCACTATTCAGATAGCATTTGCCCCATCAGATGGGCAGGTCTGTATGTCTGGTGACGACCAGCTCTTGTGAGAATGAAGGAAGAAGAGGTCCCAGCGGATGCCCCAGGAGATGTGTTCATAGATACCCCTGTCGCAGGAGCCTCTCAGCAGCTCCTACCAAAATGCCCACGTGTGTCCATGTGCCGGGCAGCAGTGATGCTAGGAAGTTACGCCACATATATATGTAGTCTACCTATGTTAATCAATCGATTCAATAAATCTAAACTTGAAAAATTCCAAAGAGTGATGTTTAGGGGACTTGTCAAATAACCTCAAAGTTAATATGAAAAAAAAATTACGTGCAAAAATGGCCCCCAAAAAGTTCAAGACATAAGAAGAACAATAATAATAAAAACCAGGAGGAAATTTGCTCCGTCTAATAAAATGTATTGCAAAGGAACATACTTGAAAGTGAATGAGATTGGCAAAGAATAAGCGAATAGTTCAGTGGAGTAAAAGTTTGAATTTTGAAACAGATTCTGGTATATGTGGAAAGGATTCAGATTACTTAGGGGAAAGCACTTCATCATTACAGGGATTGAAATATTATTTATTTGGAAATTAAATCCAGTTATGCTTTTGCTAGGTACCGTTCACAAAATTAAATTTGAGATGAATTACTAACTTCAATATTTTGCAAAAGTATTAAGCATTAGAAGAAAGAAAAACACATAATAATTTCCACAGAAGCCAAAAGTACTTTTGAGAAAATGTAAGACTCATAAATATCAAAACACTAGATAAAATAAGGTTTGACCATACGTATTTGTATTTCTCAAGATGGAGAAAAATGGGTTATGTGTATGTATTGTGAATTTAGAAAATCAAAAAGAATTAATTAAAAACCTATTACAAACAAGACGACTTACTAAACTAAAATTTACATGTTGCGATTTAGAAAAATTCACATATAAAATTAATAAATGTCTTATGTAATAACAATAACTATCTAGATTACATGACACAAATCAAGATTCCATTTTCAATAGCCACAAAATTGTTAAAATATTTGGCATACAGCTAACAAGAACTCAACAAAGCCTGTTTAACTATGTGATTTAAGCATTAGAACACTCTTAAAACATACATACACAAACGATAGAGAAATGTCAGAGATATTTTCTTGGCCAGAAAGCCACATGATCCTAAGGATTTTATTTTCTCCTAAGTTACTTTATACGTGTGTCATGATCACATTAAAAATAGTCTCATTTATTTCTTCACCTAGAACAAAATAAGATGATTATAAAATGTTGATGAAACATTAATCGTTCATCAGAAAAAAATGAGGAAACAAATCAAAAGGGAGGGGTAATTCTACCAGAGCTCGAAAAAAATTTTTTTATAAATTCTTCATTATCAAGACCATATGGAATTTGTTTATAAGTAAATATAAAACCTAATGAAAAAGAATGGAGAATTCAAAGAGATACCCAAGATTTATAGAAATTTAGTATTTAAGAAAGATAGCATTTCAAATCACTGGTGAAAATATGCTGCTACTAATGTAGCAGCAGTTAACATGGATGGCATAGCAGCAATTAATAAAGCAAAGCAAACTCAAACAAAAGGTAAATGCCACCAACTAGGTCAAAAGGACACGACAAAAAGTAATTACAAGCTATAATACTTAAAATGGGTGATCAATAATGTTTCAATTTTAAAAAAAGCAAAAAAACAAAAAACCTCTTAAACTAGGATAATATCACTAATACAATGATGTGTGAAAAAATGAGATGGCAATGACCAAGAAAATGAAATAAAAATGAACAAAATATATAAACAATCTAATAACACAAAAGGAAATTTAAATTGGCATCAATAATTAATTAGGTGCTTAAAATCCCTCATAGAGAACTAGACATTTAAAATATATTGAAATACAATACTTCACCTATTAGATTTGCAAAATTTAATTTTTTGATAACAAACTTGTTATTGAGACTGTGGGGATACAGGTATTATAATACACTCTGGTGGAATGCAAATGGTAGAGCCCATAAGGAGCAGAAACTCGCAAAATTTAGCAAAATTATACTTGTATATTTACTATTTTACACTGTAACCCAATATTCAGGAATCTATATCATATGTAACCTTGAAAAATTATAAGGTGAGGTGTCGACAAGATTGTTAATATGACAATACCTATTACTAAGGGTTGGAAACACCCCAAATTTTCATTCATAAGGTTTGCATGAATAATTAGGGTGCATTTTTACAATCATGATTTCTAAACACTGAGTGTAAAATGTTATTGAAAAAACGAACAAACTGAAGACAACGAAGAGATGTACATGTTCATAGATGAGAAAATAAGTAGGGAAAATATATCAATTCTTCCAAATAAATCTATAAATTTTGTTTATATATAAATAACAATTGACATTTTTTACGCAATTTGATAAATTACTAATTCTATATTTCATACGGTTGAGTAAAGGCATAGAATAGAAAACTCAGTTTTGAAAAAGTACACAAGATACCGTCGCTCGTGGTGACCGTGTGGCTTTAATAGCACACGGCTCCGCGGTCAGGACTGTCACGCCGCGGACTGTGCCTGCCAGCCTGGGGCCGAGGAACCGCCAGGACCTTCGGCCGACGACAGCCCACGCGGGTCCCCCTCACGGCTGTGCTCGGCGCCTCGTCAGCGCGGACCCCTTGCACCGACCTGGAGCGCCCGTGGGAATCCGTCGTGTCGCTGGAACCCGCTGTCATCGGCCGCAGAGGGGCGGGAGCAGGGAGTGGAGAGCGGCCGGTCGTGAGCTCCTGTCCCCGGGCGGGACGGGCGGCCTGGGGGCGGCAGCTGCAGGCAGGGCCACCAGGAGGCGCCACGGAGAGCGCACCCCGCGACCGCGGCTTCCCGTCGGCGGCTCTGAGCGCCGCGCACCGGCGGCTGCGGGGACGCGGCTGACAGCCAGGCGCGGACCGCGTGTCCTCTGTACGCGGTGGCGTCTGCGCACGCGCACTGTCCCGCTTACAGCAGCTGCTGTCACCACAGGTGAACGCCTCAGGGACCCATGTAGTGCTCTGGACGACACCTCCTGGGAGCCGATGTCTACACTGCAGCCTCCGAGCAGTCGGGGTCGGCACGATCCCCCGTGGCCGTCACCAGGGCCCTGTCCCCTGTCCGGGTTTATGTCCTCTTCCTAGTGGAAGACGCCCCCCATAGACTGCTAAGAAAACGGTCTTGGGCTGCTAAACGTCCAGAGGCCCGTCCTCGCCTTGTCGGACTCACGTTTGACGAGGAAAAGCGGAGATCGGAACCGACTCTGCACGAGACGCTGAAGGATGGACTAACCTGTCGTCTCCCTCTTGAGGCTCCTCCGCAGCGTCCGTCCCCTGGACCCCCACACCCAGAGTTGACACGGTGTCCCCTGTGCTTCCCCAGTGCGGGGCGGCGTGTAGACCCATCGTCACTCTCCACGTGGGGACCTCTGGGGACCTCCGGGACCTGTCCCTTCCTCCTTTCTCCCACGGTTCTCTCCTCCTGCCCATCTCCGCGGCTCTTCCTGGAGCGCGTGTTGTTCAGACACTGGCTCTGCGGACACGCACTTCCGTTTTCTCTCTCTCTTTCCCTTTTACTCCTTTTACTTTTTTATGCTTTTCTTTCAATTGTATCTTTCTTGTTATCCTTTTGTCTTTTTGATCTAATCAGGCTTCCCTTGTGTTATTTTCTCATCTTTCTAGTGAGTTGTTTTCTAATTTAAATTTCAACACTTATGGGCCGCCCCCTGGCGCACTCGGGAGAGAGCAGCGCTGGGAGCGCAGGGGCGCTGCCGCGGGTTCGGATCCCACATAGGGATGGCCGGTGTGCTCACTGGCTGAGCGCCGTGCGGGCGACACCACGCCTATGGTTTCAACGCCCTTAACTGTCACACACAAACACACACAAAACAAACAAACAAAAATTTCAACAGTTATATTTTTAATTTCTAAATGACCTCATGGTTATTTGATTCATCTTCTCCCTCTTCTACTTTAACCATATCTGCTCTTCTTCAGTAAGTCCAACAGTTTCTCTCCTATAACTCTGAGGAAGTTAATGGTATTTTCTGTTTCCCTTGCATGATCTCTATTTCTTCCAATTCGCTTTTTACTTTTTTGTTTGTTTGCTTTGGCCTATTTCTTATTAGAGGATTTGCTGAAACTAGAGGATTTGCTGAAACATCTGGGGCCCTTGGCATCTGCTCATGGTTAACAGGGCAGCACAGGAAAGTCTTGCTCGTGTGCTGTGGCTTCATGGCCTGTGGGTGACTCTGTGAGGTTCTTTGACTGGGTTCTTGACTGAGGTGCCCAAATCAGCAGAGTGTGTACTGAAGAACTGGACTCCAAGGCCAGATGACATGCATTTGGATTTTTTTTTAATTTTACAAGTTTCCATGACAATTCCTAACGGATCTTAATGCTGAGCACACCAAAGACTGTTAAAACTAGGTATTCATGCCATCGTCAGTCACATAAAGGACACCTACAAATTTAGGATACAGAACTTCCAACAAATAGTCATTTAATACCCGTTATTTGAAACCAAGTGTTTCGTGGACATACGAATTAGAGAGCATCTGGCTTCTTTAAGGGGTAAACAGTGAGGTGGAGCTGAAGATGGAGAGAAGCCCAGAGAGGGGACTAGGAACGTGACAAGTTTGACTTCGCATCTCAGAGGCACTTTTCACTTCATTTCTCTCCATTCATAGCACATGCTAAGTGTAATCACAAGATCGGCACCTCGGCTTGGTTGAGTTGAAGTCAATGCAAGTCCTAGTTCAAAGAAGCCCTGAGTCTTCTGCTTGGGAGCCAATCCACACCATGACAGACAGTTGTGATGGGTTTTAATCGTTAGCAGGGTTGAAGTTGTCGAGGAGAACATGGGAAAATGAAAATTCTGAGAAGAAAGGAGGGAAGCAGCTAAAACTACCATGGAGCAGGGCCGGCCCGTGCGCACTTGGAGAGTGCGGTGCTGACAGCACCAGGGCCACGGGTTCGGGTCCCTATGGAGGGTTGGCTGATTGGCTCACTTGGGAGTGCGTGGTGCTGACAAAACCACAGCAAGGGATAGGATCCCCTTACCGGTCATATTTTTTTTTTTAAAAAAGTAATTTTTTTCAACTGAATAACTTGTCTCCATTGCTTTTTATTATAGAATAAGAGGTGGTTCTGTGTTAAGTATTTTGGCACTTGGAAATAATAAAACCAAAATTAGAGATGGAATGTAGTTCTAAAACCTCATCAAATTACAGTGATAGCTATAGTAATCAAATCCATAAAAGATTCTTAAGTAATTATGACACTCAAAATTCAGAGCTACATGCAAAGTCACAAATATATTTAAAGTTAAAACTCATAGCAATATTAAAAACTTAGCAGCACAGTCACCTACCTTGCCTTGCTGTATGTATCAATCCTTTCAAAGAAGCAGCCTCTCCTAAAGCAATTGTCATTTCACTAAATTGATCACCTGCCTCAAACTCCTTGACATTTGAAACTATTCTTCCAGAGTCATCATTTTAATTTCCCTCCCATGACTTGGAATTACCAGCCTCAATACATTTGCATTGTTCCCTGTACTATTCCACAATGGGGGACAAAAAGCCTACCCTTGCCTTATCTGTGAGCATCTTTTTTCCTTGCAATCAGCTTATTCTCCATAGCAGCAGAGTATCTCTCTGTTGCATATTATTCCAATATGATCATGTATAGGCTGGCTGGTAGCTCAGCTGGTTAGAGCACAGCCTCGTATCACCAAGGTCAAGGGTGTGGATCCCTATATTGGCCAGCCACACACACACACAAAGATTCCAATATGATCATATATTTTACCTAATAGGAGCAGATGACACTGTTTTTGGTTTGTTTTGCTTTTTAATTAAATAAACTTGAAAAATATCTGTTTATTTCAGACCTCTAGAATTTTCTAGGGCTTACTAAGGTTTATCAATTTCTCTCTTGTAAACAAACACATACACAGAGTGCCTGGAACCCAAGTTGGAAGTTACAGCAGAAAGAAGAGACTACATAGGCACAAAAAGAACAGCAAGAAAACTCCAATTCTGATGTTTTACAGGAATGATTTTTCCTTTTGAAAAACATGTGTTCTTTCCATTTCTTTGCCTCTTGAAACTTAACACGTCACCCCTCTCCCAAATATCATCTACTTTCCACTAAACTTACTTGCTTTAATGCTCTTCGTTTTTAAAAGTCAAGTTCATTTGCCACTTTCTGCAAAATAGCTTCTCTCAATTCTCAAAAAAGGAATCTATTGTCCATTTTCTACTCAGCATCGTTCCAGAGCCTCCCCCAATATTGTTGACATTCTCCTCAATACCACATTTTTAAATGATAGTCCTAAACATAAAAGAAAAGCACCTCGATGGTCATATTGTTTGGATCATTTCTTTTGTCATGGGTGTCAGAATTTTTCACAGATTTTTTCTCATTCAGTTGCATGCCAGGACAAATGAACCATAATTTTCTACTAATGTTTAAGAAATTTGTAATCATCTTCTAGCTAAGATGTCATGAGACCCCCTTTCCTCCCTACACATGTGTACATATCTGCATCCCCTATTCCTAGGGGGATTCTGCAGGAGATGAAGGGAGAGGGCTCCCTTGACTAGTGCGGGTGCCCAAGGTCAGCATGCTGGGGTGTCAGTTTCCTGGGATTGCCTGTGACACTGCTATCAAGGCCATGCACAGAAGCAAGAGGAATGTGTTGGCCAGAGAAGGAAGACCCAGTGGGCTACCTTAGGGGTTCAGAGGTGTCCCCTGAGACTGAGAGTGAAGAAACCCACAGTAAGTAGGACAATCAAGGAGGCTAAAGTGAACGGCAGAAGTCAAGGCAGGATGGTGACTCTGGGAAATCTTTGTGCCCAGGCAGTTCCTGGCTGAAGGAAGTGGTCGGCAGACAGAATTAAAGGGCTGGCAGGTTATCAGGCAGCATGTTCATGGTGACCTTCCATCTGGGTATTCTTGATGAATCCTGTTTCACATGTTTCCAGACAATTCATTCATCAGTACTTGGCACCTATTACTTGCCAGGTGCTGGGCTGGGGGCCTGGAATAGGGGCAGACCGAGGTGTAGACTCTGCTCCTGGGTTGCTGACTGTCAGGTGAGGGGGACTAAGGATCATGGCATAATGCAGAGTGATAACATGTGTAGGTAGAGCACCAGGTAATAAAATCATAGACTCTTCTCAAGGGCAGCACTTCAGGGAGTATTTATGGAGCCCCCGTGTTAGGCCCTTCCTGGATTCTGCACGCAATATAGTGATAGAGTTGCTGTCTCCCAGGACCAGTAGGCTGTGGGCTGGGATAGTGTTGACAGCAATGGATCTACATCACAGCAATGGATGTGTGTCTGGTGTAAAGAAAATGGGGTGTGAAGCCAAAGTATGGGGGTGGAATCCTGATTGTGTCAACAATGGATATTTTATACAATTTGAAAAGAATGGCTGAACATATCTGCATACTTTCATCTAATGGAGATATAAAGTTATTCCATAAATGGAATCTTCCTCAATTCTAGTTATGTTTGCATTGAACATGAGCACTTATCCCTGCCATTCAATGATTTTGAAAATAGGATTTGAATTTGTGAATACTATTTCTTACTTACTTACATCTTACACATCAGTTACATGTTGCCGCCATCTTAATGGACCCATCGCCTCTGGTTCTTCTCTGCAAATGGTGTTCATTTCCTACCATCTTCAGGTAGCTTCCTAATCTAGAATATTCTGAAGGCCTCCTAGATCACTTTCCTCTCTTAGAATGTCAGGCACTCGATAGCACGTCTTCTCCTCTTTCTTATCCTGGGATCATCTCCCAAGCCAGGGTGCAGCTGAATCAGCTCTTTCTCCAGCTCTCGGCACCATGCTTGGCATATGGTGGATACAAACAGAGAGAACAGAGGAGACAGAGCACAAGACTCTAGAGACAGGCGTGTTACAATGACATTTAGAAAGTGACACCTTCTCACTTTTGATCCTGTATTGGTTAGAAGTGAGTCACTAAGTCCAGTCCACACTGCAGGGCAGGGGATTACGTGAGGATGTGTGCAGCAGATGGTGGGGACCACTGGGAGCCCCTGAGGAGTCGCCAACCACACAGACAGAGATGTGGCACTTGAGTCCAAACCTAAATACACACGAAGCCATTGTGAGGTTTTATGGAGGAAAGCAGTATGTGAATGCATGAAATTCCAACTGTCGCATGGTGCAGACAGGGAAAACAGACCAAGAGCAAAAGTGACATTTTCAAGATTATATGACAGGAACCAGACCTGTCGTTAGTCGTATTCCATGCTACCTTCCACACCGTCGTGGATTTTATCTCTAGTCTTGTTTATTAGCTGCATGTGACACCGGCCATAGGTTTCAGAGATGTTTTCTCACACATGCCTGATGCCATCCCTAGGAAGAAGATGCTAGAAAGATCCCCACTGTGCAAAAGGGGAGACTGGGGAGGTCATGAGAGTGACAATGGCTTGTCCAGGGTCCCATAAAGTGATAAGAAGCAGGAGCTGGGGATGAACCTACGTGTATCTCCTCTGAGCTGTGACGCTGGCTGCACCCAGGCCTTGCACAGGGGTGTGGTCAGGCAGTGTTGGTGGAAGGGTGGGCAATAGAGAGAGTTCATGGGGAAGGAGGGTCAGCAGACAGGTACCCAGAGGGGCATTTGCAGTCTTGTACACAGAGGAGGGGCTCAGGAAATGAGGTATCAGGAAGTGACTTCACTTCCTTGACGACAGACCCCAACAGAACTCGGAACTCGGTAACCTGGCACCCACATTCTATACACAGCCCCTTCCCCAGCTCACTTGGCCACAGGCAGAGTGAGATGTTGTGCTGTATCCCGAGGTCCCGGGGCCGTAGCCCCAGGAAGCCCTGTGCTGAGAGGCTTGTCCAATGCTTCCAGCGCTGGTTCAGCCCTCGCCCTCGACCCCTGTGGCCGTCTGGGACGAGGTCCCCAAAGGTAATGTCAGGTGGCCCAGAGGAGGTTGGGCAAGGCCAGGCCAGCACGATGAGCCTCCCTGGGTGACCGCAGACCCTCCTCCTGAGTGTGTGGGGAACGGGGACATGGGACACCCTCCCAGGGCAGGGGCAGAGGGTGGGGGGTTTATAAACCTGCTGGTCCTGGTGTGTTCACACCTCAGGTCTGGCTGGAGGGTGAACGGGGACTGCCGGGGTGGCAACCACCACCCTGTACATTAACCCTGGGCCCTCAGGCTGTCTTCTCATGTCCTCCCTGGGGTTAAGACTGGCCTCCAGCCCCTGCCCTCCTTGGGGTTCACGGTGCTGTCACTGTGCATCTCTCCCCTGTCCTGTCCTAGAGTGAAGACACATCTTCATTGAGCTCGGATGCCACCCACATGGTGTGGCCTGTCCCGGCACGCACCCTGAAGAAGCGGGTGAAGCACCTGGTGCCTGCTGTCTTGGGTGGTGACCAATCTTATGTCCACCTGTTTCTGTCAAGCTACAAGAACTTTGCCAGTCCCCGGCATGTGCTGCACCTGCTTTTCCTCAGGTGAGCACTCAGGCCCTGGATCACACAGTGTCACTAGGCCGCCTCCCAGCTGTGAGTCTTAGGAGTGTCACCACACCCCTCTGAGCCTCAGTTTCCTCCTGTGTTCAGTGGGTGGTCACAGGAACAAGCTCCAGTGGGTCCCCCATGGAAAGTGCTGCTCCTGAGTCCAGCCCTGTGGAAGGTCTGCTGGAGGGGCCACGGTCGTCCTCATTCAGGATTCCTGACACCCCCACGAGGAAGTCTCTGTCACCCCCTCACTGACCTCGTTGACTTGGGCTTCACTGTTTTCACATTTTTACAGGAAATTTGAGATTCTATCTGTAGGCTTCTGGGTGTATTCAAAGCAGGGAGACCAGAGGCGGGCAGAGCGGCTTCAGGTGCACCCAGAGATCTTGGGAGGAGTTGGTTGGGGTTCATTCCTTCAACAATCATACGTGAAGCCACACTATGTGCAGTCACTTTCTGGGCACTGACCATAATCCAATGAACCGAGGAGACTGCATTCCCTGCCCTCCTGGGCTTCCATTCAAGTCAGAGGTGAGACAGTCACAGTAGACATGAGAAGCAAGTAGTGCCACCATATGGTAGATTTGACACACTCCTGACCTCTTCTACGTATGGAAACATGATTTCTGATTGTGACGGGGATGGCGAATCCCTGGAGCAGCTAAAATGGTAAGTGGGGTTTAGGTGCAGAAGGAGGGGCTCCCATCTCCACACAACTGCGTGTGGTCTGCGGGGGCCTGTGGGTGGGGGGCTGGCAGAACTCTGGCTCTCACACATCTTATGATTCCTGCTACAGGGCTGAGGGCTCAAGGCTTTCCCTGCAGGGAAAGGAGTCAAGACGGCTGGGGATGTGGTCCCAGGCACCGTAGGGTGTGTGAGAGGCTGGACAGCAGAGTGAGCCCAGAGAGAATCCATCCCCACGCCCTCCCACCCAGCCCTGCCCACACCCCCAGAGCCCGTGCTGAGCCAGAGCAGGAGGTGTGCAGAGCATCCCGCTCACACTCGGGGCTGGAGCCTCCATGGGGATGCTCAGCTGGTGCTGAGGGTGCAGAGTGTGGTCAGGGCCAAGAGATTGCTGTCACTGGGAAAAGGATATGCAGATTTTCATGCAGACACTTGGGCAGTACATTCACGTGTGAGCTCAAGTTTGGGCTTTTCCAAGGGCCCTGGGTAGGCCAGGGGAGCAGCGCCTCCCTCTGTTTCCTCATTTATCAGATATTGCTGGACACCTCCTGTGTGCCAGTGAGTAATGCCCAGAGCAGACAGCACCCTCCTGGGGTGGACAGGTCATTCCAGCAGGGATGGGGCAGTGACACAGACAGAGGAGGTTGTCAGGTTTCCCTGAAGAAGGGAAACGTGGTCACATCAGTGGTTGAAGGCTCCTCCCATGGAGGCTTTTGCCAGCCCCTCCTTGGCTGCCAGGCCCATCTGTGCCAGAACTGCCATACTGGGGGTGGACATTGGATGGGCTGGTCTATGGACAGGCACGGGCAGAGGGTACAAGACTGCAGCTCACTCAGGGGAGCCTTGGGAGGGCAGCATAGAGGGATAGGCCAGGCCTCTGATGCTGTTGCCCACCTGTCTCCCACAGTGCCATGTCCTCTGTCTTAAAGATCTGGCTGGAATTCTATTCCACCGATTTCCACGAGCCTCCTGAATTTCATTCTCTGAAGTTTCTTTCGGCCTATGTACATATCAGTATGTGAGGTTCAGAGGTGGAGCGTAAGGCTGATCTTCTTCTGGCGCAGCTGGAGAAGCCGGAGCACCTGGAGCCTAGTGAGGCGGAGACTGAGGGTGAGGAGGAAGAGGGTGGGTGCCTGTGCGGGTTTGGGGAGGGGCCTGGGCTGGGCCACACAGAGCAGAGTTTCCAGAAGCAGGCTGGGGACAGGGGCACTGAGTACTCAGAACAATCATACAGTGTTCTGCAGTGTGGGGAGACTTCCTGAGGCTGGGTCTCTGGACTTGGGCTTCTAGAAAGACAGTGTCATTGGATGAGACATAGAAACTCACATTGATATTTTCAATTGTTGTCTCTCCAGTTCCAGCTTCCGCCCAGGCTGAACAACTGTCCCAAGAGCTGCTGCCATGTTCGGCTCGAGTTCCAGCTCCAGCTCCACCTCCACTGCCAGAGGCAGAGCGAGAGCAAGATCCAGAGCCCAAGCCAGAGCAAGAAGTAGAGCAGGAGCAAGATCCAGAGCAAGAGGTAGAGCAGGAGCAAGATCCAGAGCAAGAGGTAGAGCAGGAACAAGATCCAGAGCAAGTGGTAGATCAGACGCAAGATCCAGAGCAGGAGCAACAGAAAGATCAAGAGAAAGATCAGGAGAAAGAGCAAGAGAAAGAGCAGGAGAAAGATCAAGATCCAGAGGTAGAGCTAGAGCAACCTGACATAACCGTTCCTGAAACATCAGAAGAATTAGAAGAAACACCAGCACCCAGGGGAGCCCTGGCTCCAGAGCTCCCACAAACACCCTCACCAGTCCCCACTCCAGATCTGTTCTTGCCCTTCCTTGACGCTGTGCTTCTCCTCATTTTTGTCTGTGTCCTGCATCTCCTCAAATTTTTTCATCTTTTATTTTCAATAATATCCCTTGTAGAAAATAAAGTGTTTTTAATATTTTCAAAATTACCATTCAGTGGCACTGAGTACATTTTTAATATGCTGCAACCCTTACCACCATCTAGTGATCGAACAGCTTCATCAACTCTGTAGCCATTAAGCTGTCACTCCCCATCCCGCCTCTCCCTGTCCCTGACTACCACTCCATTTTCTGTGTGTGTGAATTTACCTATCGTGGATTGTTCCTATCAGTACCGTTATATGTTATGTGGCCTTTTGTGTCTGGCCGCATAATATGAGAAAGATCTGATTAATTTTCATTTTATGTTTTTAGTAAGAGGAAAATTACAGAAAAATCAAAGACTCTATGTAGAAACACAAAGCCCTGATAGTTATTATTGCCATAATCTCGAAATAGGAACTACTTTTGAATGACCAGAGAGCCAGAAGCCACTGAGGAAAATGCTGACTTTTCCTGGTCCAAACAAAAACCAGAATAATGTCAAAAGGTGAAAAGACAAACCCCAGACTGGAAAATTCTTCATGGGCAGAGAAAGGGTAGTATGCATCCTAGTTGTACAAAGAGTTCTCATTTATCCATAGGGATAAAGGACATATTCCCGCAGTTCCACAGGGAAGCAATTCACATGGCCAGTAAATGTCAGATATCCGCGGCCTCCCTAATGATTATGCACAGAAATTTACTCACTATTCAGATAGCATTTGCCCCATCAGATGGGCAGGTCTGTATGTCTGGTGACGACCAGCTCTTGTGAGAATGAAGGAAGAAGAGGTCCCAGCGGATGCCCCAGGAGATGTGTTCATAGATACCCCTGTCGCAGGAGCCTCTCAGCAGCTCCTACCAAAATGCCCACGTGTGTCCATGTGCCGGGCAGCAGTGATGCTAGGAAGTTACGCCACATATATATGTAGTCTACCTATGTTAATCAATAGATTCAATAAATCTAAACTTGAAAAATTCCAAAGAGTGATGTTTAGGGGACTTGTCAAATAACCTCAAAGTTAATATGAAAAAAAAATTACGTGCAAAAATGGCCCCCCAAAAGTTCAAGACATAAGAAGAACAATAATAATAAAAACCAGGAGGAAATTTGCTCCGTCTAATAAAATGTATTGCAAAGGAACATACTTGAAAGTGAATGAGATTGGCAAAGAATAAGCGAATAGTTCAGTGGAGTAAAAGTTTGAATTTTGAAACAGATTCTGGTATATGTGGAAAGGATTCAGATTACTTAGGGGAAAGCACTTCATCATTACAGGGATTGAAATATTATTTATTTGGAAATTAAATCCAGTTATGCTTTTGCTAGGTACCGTTCACAAAATTAAATTTGAGATGAATTACTAACTTCAATATTTTGCAAAAGTATTAAGCATTAGAAGAAAGAAAAACACATAATAATTTCCACAGAAGCCAAAAGTACTTTTGAGAAAATGTAAGACTCATAAATATCAAAACACTAGATAAAATAAGGTTTGACCATACGTATTTGTATTTCTCAAGATGGAGAAAAATGGGTTATGTGTATGTATTGTGAATTTAGAAAATCAAAAAGAATTAATTAAAAACCTATTACAAACAAGACGACTTACTAAACTAAAATTTACATGTTGCGATTTAGAAAAATTCACATATAAAATTAATAAATGTCTTATGTAATAACAATAACTATCTAGATTACATGACACAAATCAAGATTCCATTTTCAATAGCCACAAAATTGTTAAAATATTTGGCATACAGCTAACAAGAACTCAACAAAGCCTGTTTAACTATGTGATTTAAGCATTAGAACACTCTTAAAACATACATACACAAACGATAGAGAAATGTCAGAGATATTTTCTTGGCCAGAAAGCCACATGATCCTAAGGATTTTATTTTCTCCTAAGTTACTTTATACGTGTGTCATGATCACATTAAAAATAGTCTCATTTATTTCTTCACCTAGAACAAAATAAGATGATTATAAAATGTTGATGAAACATTAATCGTTCATCAGAAAAAAATGAGGAAACAAATCAAAAGGGAGGGGTAATTCTACCAGAGCTCGAAAAAAATTTTTTTATAAATTCTTCATTATCAAGACCATATGGAATTTGTTTATAAGTAAATATAAAACCTAATGAAAAAGAATGGAGAATTCAAAGAGATACCCAAGATTTATAGAAATTTGTCATTTAAGAAAGATAGCATTTCAAATCACTGGTGAAAATATGCTGCTACTAACGTAGCAGCAGTTAACATGGATGGCATAGCAGCAATTAATAAAGCAAAGCAAACTCAAACAAAAGGTAAATGCCACCAACTAGGTCAAAAGGACACGACAAAAAGTAATTACAAGCTATAATACTTAAAATGGGTGATCAATAATGTTTCAATTTTAAAAAAAGCAAAAAAAACAAAAAACCTCTTAAACTAGGATAATATCACTAATACAATGATGTGTGAAAAAATGAGATGGAAATGACCAAGAAAATGAAATAAAAATGAACAAAATACATAAACAATCTAATAACACAAAAGGAAATTTAAATTGGCATCAATACTTAATTAGGTGCTTAAAATCCCTCATAGAGAACTAGACATTTAAAATATATTGAAATACAATACTTCACCTATTAGATTTGCAAAATTTAATTTTTTGATAACAAACTTGTTATTGAGACTGTGGGGATACAGGTATTATAATACACTCTGGTGGAATGCAAATGGTAGAGCCCATAAGGAGCAGAAACTCGCAAAATTTAGCAAAATTATACTTGTATATTTACTATTTTACACTGTAACCCAATATTCAGGAATCTATATCATATGTAACCTTGAAAAATTATAAGGTGAGGTGTCGACAAGATTGTTAATATGACAATACCTATTACTAAGGGTTGGAAACACCCCAAATTTTCATTCATAAGGTTTGCATGAATAATTAGGGTGCATTTTTACAATCATGATTTCTAAACACTGAGTGTAAAATGTTATTGAAAAAACGAACAAACTGAAGACAACGAAGAGATGTACATGTTCATAGATGAGAAAATAAGAAGGGAAAATATATCAATTCTTCCAAATAAATCTATAAATTTTGTTTATATATAAATAACAATTGACATTTTTTACGCAATTTGATAAATTACTAATTCTATATTTCATACGGTTGAGTAAAGGCATAGAATAGAAAACTCAGTTTTGAAAAAGTACACAAGATACCGTCGCTCGTGGTGACCGTGTGGCTTTAATAGCACACGGCTCCGCGGTCAGGACTGTCACGCCGCGGACTGTGCCTGCCAGCCTGGGGCCGAGGAACCGCCAGGACCGTCGGCCGACGACAGCCCACGCGGGTCCCCCTCACGGCTGTGCTCGGCGCCTCGTCAGCGCGGACCCCTTGCACCGACCTGGAGCGCCCGTGGGAATCCGTCGTGTCGCTGGAACCCGCTGTCATCGGCCGCAGAGGGGCGGGAGCAGGGAGTGGAGAGCGGCCGGTCGTGAGCTCCTGTCCCCGGGCGGGACGGGCGGCCTGGGGGCGGCAGCTGCAGGCAAGGCCACCAGGAGGCGCCACGGAGAGCGCACCCCGCGACCGCGGCTTCCCGTCGGCGGCTCTGAGCGCCGCGCACCGGCGGCTGCGGGGACGCGGCTGACAGCCAGGCGCGGACCGCGTGTCCTCTGTGCGCGGTGGCGTCTGCGCACGCGCACTGTCCCGCTTACAGCAGCTGCTGTCACCACAGGTGAACGCCTCAGGGAACCATGTAGTGCTCTGGACGACACCTCCTGGGAGCCGATGTCTACACTGCAGCCTCCGAGCAGTCGGGGTCGGCACGATCCCCCGTGGCCGTCACCAGGGCCCTGTCCCCTGTCCGGGTTTATGTCCTCTTCCTAGTGGAAGACGCCCCCCATAGACTGCTAAGAAAACGGTCTTGGGCTGCTAAACGTCCAGAGGCCCGTCCTCGCCTTGTCGGACTCACGTTTGACGAGGAAAAGCGGAGATCGGAACCGACTCTGCATGAGACGCTGAAGGCCGGACTAACCTGTCGTCTCCCTCTTGAGGCTCCTCCGCAGCGTCCGTCCCCTGGACCCCCACAAACAGAGTTGACACGGTGTCCCCTGTGCTTCCCCAGTGCGGGGCGGCGTGTAGACCCATCGTCACTCTCCACGTGGGGACCTCTGGGGACCTCCGGGACCTGTCCCTTCCTCCTTTCTCCCACGGTTCTCTCCTCCTGCCCATCTCCGCGGCTCTTCCTGGAGCGCGTGTTGTTCAGACACTGGCTCTGCGGACACGCACTTCCGTTTTCTCTCTCTCTTTCCCTTTTACTCCTTTTACTTTTTTATGCTTTTCTTTCAATTGTATCTTTCTTGTTATCCTTTTGTCTTTTTGATCTAATCAGGCTTCCCTTGTGTTATTTTCTCATCTTTCTAGTGAGTTGTTTTCTAATTTAAATTTCAACACTTATGGGCCGCCCCCTGGCGCACTCGGGAGAGAGCAGCGCTGGGAGCGCAGGGGCGCTGCCGCGGGTTCGGATCCCACATAGGGATGGCCGGTGAGCTCACTGGCTGAGCGCCGTGCGGGCGACACCACGCCTAGGGTTACAACGCCCTTAACTGTCACACACAAACACACACAAAACAAACAAACAAAAATTTCAACAGTTATATTTTTAATTTCTAAATGACCTCATGGTTATTTGATTCATCTTCTCCCTCTTCTACTTTAACCATATCTGCTCTTCTTCAGTAAGTCCAACAGTTTCTCTCCTATAACTCTGAGGAAGTTAATGGTATTTTCTGTTTCCCTTGCATGATCTCTATTTCTTCCAATTCGCTTTTTCCTTTTTTGTTTGTTTGCTTTGGCCTATTTCTTATTAGAGGATTTGCTGAAACTAGAGGATTTGCTGAAACATCTGGGGCCCTTGGCATCTGCTCATGGTTAACAGGGCAGCACAGGAAAGTCTTGCTCGTGTGCTGTGGCTTCATGGCCTGTGGGTGACTCTGTGAGGTTCTTTGACTGGGTTCTTGACTGAGGTGCCCAAATCAGCAGAGTGTGTACTGAAGAACTGGACTCCAAGGCCAGATGACATGCATTTGGATTTTTTTTTAATTTTACAAGTTTCCATGACAATTCCTAACGGATCTTAATGCTGAGCACACCCAAGACTGTTAAAACTAGGTATTCATGCCATCGTCAGTCACATAAAGGACACCTACAAATTTAGGATACAGAACTTCCAACAAATAGTCATTTAATACCCGTTATTTGAAACCAAGTGTTTCGTGGACATACGAATTAGAGAGCATCTGGCTTCTTTAAGGGGTAAACAGTGAGGTGGAGCTGAAGATGGAGAGAAGCCCAGAGAGGGGACTAGGAACGTGACAAGTTTGACTTCGCATCTCAGAGGCACTTTTCACTTCATTTCTCTCCATTCATAGCACATGCTAAGTGTAATCACAAGATCGGCGCCTCGGCTTGGTTGAGTTGAAGTCAATGCAAGTCCTAGTTCAAAGAAGCCCTGAGTCTTCTGCTTGGGAGCCAATCCACACCATGACAGACAGATGTGATGGGTTTTAATCGTTAGCAGGGTTGAAGTTGTCGAGGAGAACATGGGAAAATGAAAATTCTGAGAAGAAAGGAGGGAAGCAGCTAAAACTACCATGGAGCAGGGCCGGCCCGTGCGCACTTGGAGAGTGCGGTGCTGACAGCACCAGGGCCACGGGTTCGGGTCCCTATGGAGGGTTGGCTGATTGGCTCACTTGGGAGTGCGTGGTGCTGACAAAACCACAGCAAGGGATAGGATCCCCTTACCGGTCATATTTTTTTTTAAAAAAAAGTAATTTTTTTCAACTGAATAACTTGTCTCCATTGCTTTTTATTATAGAATAAGAGGTGGTTCTGTGTTAAGTATTTTGGCACTTGGAAATAATAAAACCAAAATTAGAGATGGAATGTAGTTCTAAAACCTCATCAAATTACAGTGATAGCTATAGTAATCAAATCCATAAAAGATTCTTAAGTAATTATGACACTCAAAATTCAGAGCTACATGCAAAGTCACAAATATATTTAAAGTTAAAACTCATAGCAATATTAAAAACTTAGCAGCACAGTCGCCTACCTTGCCTTGCTGTATGTATCAATCCTTTCAAAGAAGCAGCCTCTCCTAAAGCAATTGTCATTTCACTAAATTGATCACCTGCCTCAAACTCCTTGACATTTGAAACTATTCTTCCAGAGTCATCATTTTAATTTCCCTCCCATGACTTGGAATTACCAGCCTCAATACATTTGCATTGTTCCCTGTACTATTCCACAATGGGGGACAAAAAGCCTACCCTTGCCTTATCTGTGAGCATCTTTTTTCCTTGCAATCAGCTTATTCTCCATAGCAGCAGAGTATCTCTCTGTTGCATATTATTCCAATATGATCATGTATAGGCTGGCTGGTAGCTCAGCTGGTTAGAGCACAGCCTCGTATCACCAAGGTCAAGGGTGTGGATCCCTATATTGGCCAGCCACACACACACACAAAGATTCCAATATGATCATATATTTTACCTAATAGGAGCAGATGACACTGTTTTTGGTTTGTTTTGCTTTTTAATTAAATAAACTTGAAAAATATCTGTTTATTTCAGACCTCTAGAATTTTCTAGGGCTTACTAAGGTTTATCAATTTCTCTCTTGTAAACAAACACATACACAGAGTGCCTGGAACCCAAGTTGGAAGTTACAGCAGAAAGAAGAGACTACATAGGCACAAAAAGAACAGCAAGAAAACTCCAATTCTGATGTTTTACAGGAATGATTTTTCCCTTTGAAAAACATGTGTTCTTTCCATTTCTTTGCCTCTTGAAACTTAACACGTCACCCCTCTCCCAAATATCATCTACTTTCCACTAAACTTACTTGCTTTAATGCTCTTCGTTTTTAAAAGTCAAGTTCATTTGCCACTTTCTGCAAAATAGCTTCTCTCAATTCTCAAAAAAGGAATCTCTTGTCCATTTTCTACTCAGCATCGTTCCAGAGCCTCCCCCAATATTGTTGACATTCTCCTCAATACCACATTTTTAAATGATAGTCCTAAACATAAAAGAAAAGCACCTCGATGGTCATATTGTTTGGATCATTTCTTTTGTCATGGGTGTCAGAATTTTTCACAGATTTTTTCTCATTCAGTTGCATGCCAGGACAAATGAACCATAATTTTCTACTAATGTTTAAGAAATTTGTAATCATCTTCTAGCTAAGATGTCATGAGACCCCCTTTCCTCCCTACACATGTGTACATATCTGCATCCCCTATTCCTAGGGGGATTCTGCAGGAGATGAAGGGAGAGGGCTCCCTTGACTAGTGCGGGTGCCCAAGGTCAGCATGCTGGGGTGTCAGTTTCCTGGGATTGCCTGTGACACTGCTATCAAGGCCATGCACAGAAGCAAGAGGAATGTGTTGGCCAGAGAAGGAAGACCCAGTGGGCTACCTTAGGGGTTCAGAGGTGTCCCCTGAGACTGAGAGTGAAGAAACCCACAGTAAGTAGGACAATCAAGGAGGCTAAAGTGAACGGCAGAAGTCAAGGCAGGATGGTGACTCTGGGAAATCTTTGTGCCCAGGCAGTTCCTGGCTGAAGGAAGTGGTCGGCAGACAGAATTAAAGGGCTGGCAGGTTATCAGGCAGCATGTTCATGGTGACCTTCCATCTGGGTATTCTTGATGAATCCTGTTTCACATGTTTCCAGACAATTCATTCATCAGTACTTGGCACCTATTACTTGCCAGGTGCTGGGCTGGGGGCCTGGAATAGGGGCAGACCGAGGTGTAGACTCTGCTCCTGGGTTGCTGACTGTCAGGTGAGGGGGACTAAGGATCATGGCATAATGCAGAGTGATAACATGTGTAGGTAGAGCACCAGGTAATAAAATCATAGACTCTTCTCAAGGGCAGCACTTCAGGGAGTATTTATGGAGCCCCCGTGTTAGGCCCTTCCTGGATTCTGCACGCAATATAGTGATAGAGTTGCTGTCTCCCAGGACCAGTAGGCTGTGGGCTGGGATAGTGTTGATAGCAATGGATCTACATCACAGCAATGGATGTGTGTCTGGTGTAAAGAAAATGGGGTGTGAAGCCAAAGTATGGGGGTGGAATCCTGATTGTGTCAACAATGGATATTTTATACAATTTGAAAAGAATGGCTGAACATATCTGCATACTTTCATCTAATGGAGATATAAAGTTATTCCATAAATGGAATCTTCCTCAATTCTAGTTATGTTTGCATTGAACATGAGCACTTATCCCTGCCATTCAATGATTTTGAAAATAGGATTTGAATTTGTGAATACTATTTCTTACTTACTTACATCTTACACATCAGTTACATGTTGCCGCCATCTTAATGGACCCATCGCCTCTGGTTCTTCTCTGCAAATGGTGTTCATTTCCTACCATCTTCAGGTAGCTTCCTAATCTAGAATATTCTGAAGGCCTCCTAGATCACTTTCCTCTCTTAGAATGTCAGGCACTCGATAGCACGTCTTCTCCTCTTTCTTATCCTGGGATCATCTCCCAAGCCAGGGTGCAGCTGAATCAGCTCTTTCTCCAGCTCTCGGCACCATGCTTGGCATATGGTGGATACAAACAGAGAGAACAGAGGAGACAGAGCACAAGACTCTAGAGACAGGCGTGTTACAATGACATTTAGAAAGTGACACCTTCTCACTTTTGATCCTGTATTGGTTAGAAGTGAGTCACTAAGTCCAGTCCACACTGCAGGGCAGGGGATTACGTGAGGATGTGTGCAGCAGATGGTGGGGACCACTGGGAGCCCCTGAGGAGTCGCCAACCACACAGACAGAGATGTGGCACTTGAGTCCAAACCTAAATACACACGAAGCCATTGTGAGGTTTTATGGAGGAAAGCAGTATGTGAATGCATGAAATTCCAACTGTCGCATGGTGCAGACAGGGAAAACAGACCAAGAGCAAAAGTGACATTTTCAAGATTATATGACAGGAACCAGACCTGTCGTTAGTCGTATTCCATGCTACCTTCCACACCGTCGTGGATTTTATCTCTAGTCTTGTTTATTAGCTGCATGTGACACCGGCCATAGGTTTCAGAGATGTTTCCTCACACATGCCTGATGCCATCCCTAGGAAGAAGATGCTAGAAAGATCCCCACTGTGCAAAAGGGGAGACTGGGGAGGTCATGAGAGTGACAATGGCTTGTCCAGGGTCACATAAAGTGATAAGAAGCAGGAGCTGGGGATGAACCTACGTGTATCTCCTCTGAGCTGTGACGCTGGCTGCACCCAGGCCTTGCACAGGGGTGTGGTCAGGCAGTGTTGGTGGAAGGGTGGGCAATAGAGAGAGTTCATGGGGAAGGAGGGTCAGCAGACAGGTACCCAGAGGGGCATTTGCAGTCTTGTACACAGAGGAGGGGCTCAGGAAATGAGGTATCAGGAAGTGACTTCACTTCCTTGACGACAGACCCCAACAGAACTCGGAACTCGGTAACCTGGCACCCACATTCTATACACAGCCCCTTCCCCAGCTCACTTGGCCACAGGCAGAGTGAGATGTTGTGCTGTATCCCGAGGTCCCGGGGCCGTAGCCCCAGGAAGCCCTGTGCTGAGAGGCTTGTCCAATGCTTCCAGCGCTGGTTCAGCCCTCGCCCTCGACCCCTGTGGCCGTCTGGGAGGAGGTCCCCAAGGGTAATGTCAGGTGGCCCAGAGGAGGTTGGGCAAGGCCAGGCCAGCACTATGAGCCTCCCTGGGTGACCGCAGCCCCTCCTCCTGAGTGTGTGGGGAACGGGGACATGGGACACCCTCCCAGGGCAGGGGCAGAGGGTGGGGGGTTTATAAACCTGCTGGTCCTGGTGTGTTCACACCTCAGGTCTGGCTGGAGGGTGAACGGGGACTGCCGGGGTGGCAACCACCACCCTGTACATTAACCCTGGGCCCTCAGGCTGTCTTCTCATGTCCTCCCTGGGGTTAAGACTGGCCTCCAGCCCCTGCCCTCCTTGGGGTTCACGGTGCTGTCACTGTGTATCTCTCCCCTGTCCTGTCCTAGAGTGAAGACACATCTTCATTGAGCTCGGATGCCACCCACATGGTGTGGCCTGTCCCGGCACGCACCCTGAAGAAGCGGGTGGAGCACCTGGTGCCTGCTGTCTTGGGTGGTGACCAATCTTATGTCCACCTGTTTCTGTCAAGCTACAAGAACTTTGCCAGTCCCCGGCATGTGCTGCACCTGCTTTTCCTCAGGTGAGCACTCAGGCCCTGGATCACACAGTGTCACTAGGCCGCCTCCCAGCTGTGAGTCTTAGGAGTGTCACCACACCCCTCTGAGCCTCAGTTTCCTCCTGTGTTCAGTGGGTGGTCACAGGAACAAGCTCCAGTGGGTCCCCCATGGAAAGTGCTGCTCCTGAGTCCAGCCCTGTGGAAGGTCTGCTGGAGGGGCCACGGTCGTCCTCATTCAGGATTCCTGACACCCCCACGAGGAAGTCTCTGTCACCCCCTCACTGACCTCGTTGACTTGGGCTTCACTGTTTTCACATTTTTACAGGAAATTTGAGATTCTATCTGTAGGCTTCTGGGTGTATTCAAAGCAGGGAGACCAGAGGCGGCCAGAGCGGCTTCAGGTGCACCCAGAGATCTTGGGAGGAGTTGGTTGGGGTTCATTCCTTCAACAATCATACGTGAAGCCACACTATGTGCAGTCACTTTCTGGGCACTGACCATAATCCAATGAACCGAGGAGACTGCATTCCCTGCCCTCCTGGGCTTCCATTCAAGTCAGAGGTGAGACAGTCACAGTAGACATGAGAAGCAAGTAGTGCCACCATATGGTAGATTTGACACACTCCTGACCTCTTCTACGTATGGAAACATGATTTCTGATTGTGACGGGGATGGAGAATCCCTGGAGCAGCTAAAATGGTAAGTGGGGTTTAGGTGCAGAAGGAGGGGCTCCCATCTCCACACAACTGCGTGTGGTCTGCGGGGGCCTGTGGGTGGGGGGCTGGCAGAACTCTGGCTCTCACACATCTTATGATTCCTGCTACAGGGCTGAGGGCTCAAGGCTTTCCCTGCAGGGAAAGGAGTCAAGACGGCTGGGGATGTGGTCCCAGGCACCGTAGGGTGTGTGAGAGGCTGGACAGCAGAGTGAGCCCAGAGAGAATCCATCCCCACGCCCTCCCACCCAGCCCTGCCCACACCCCCAGAGCCCGTGCTGAGCCAGAGCAGGAGGTGTGCAGAGCATCCCGCTCACACTCGGGGCTGGAGCCTCCATGGGGATGCTCAGCTGGTGCTGAGGGTGCAGAGTGTGGTCAGGGCCAAGAGATTGCTGTCACTGGGAAAAGGATATGCAGATTTTCATGCAGACACTTGGGCAGTACATTCACGTGTGGGCTCAAGTTTGGGCTTTTCCAAGGGCCCTGGGTAGGCCAGGGGAGCAGCGCCTCCCTCTGTTTCCTCATTTATCAGATATTGCTGGACACCTCCTGTGTGCCAGTGAGTAATGCCCAGAGCAGACAGCACCCTCCTGGGGTGGACAGGTCATTCCAGCAGGGATGGGGCAGTGACACAGACAGAGGAGGTAGTCAGGTTTCCCTGAAGAAGGGAAACGTGGTCACATCAGTGGTTGAAGGCTCCTCCCATGGAGGCTTTTGCCAGCCCCTCCTTGGCTGCCAGGCCCATCTGTGCCAGAACTGCCATACTGGGGGTGGACATTGGATGGGCTGGTCTATGGACAGGCACGGGCAGAGGGTACAAGACTGCAGCTCACTCAGGGGAGCCTTGGGAGGGCAGCATAGAGGGATAGGCCAGGCCTCTGATGCTGTTGCCCACCTGTCTCCCACAGTGCCATGTCCTCTGTCTTAAAGATCTGGCTGGAATTCTATTCCACCGATTTCCACGAGCCTCCTGAATTTCATTCTTTGAAGTTTCTTTCGGCCTATGTACATATCAGTATGTGAGGTTCAGAGGTGGAGCGTAAGGCTGATCTTCTTCTGGCGCAGCTGGAGAAGCCGGAGCACCTGGAGCCTAGTGAGGCGGAGACTGAGGGTGAGGAGGAAGAGGGTGGGTGCCTGTGCGGGTTTGGGGAGGGGCCTGGGCTGGGCCACACAGAGCAGAGTTTCCAGAAGCAGGCTGGGGACAGGGGCACTGAGTACTCAGAACGATCATACAGTGTTCTGCAGTGTGGGGAGACTTCCTGAGGCTGGGTCTCTGGACTTGGGCTTCTAGAAAGACAGTGTCATTGGATGAGACATAGAAACTCACATTGATATTTTCAATTGTTGTCTCTCCAGTTCCAGCTTCCGCCCAGGCTGAACAACTGTCCCAAGAGCTGCTGCCATGTTCGGCTCGAGTTCCAGCTCCAGCTCCACCTCCACTGCCAGAGGCAGAGCGAGAGCAAGATCCAGAGCCCAAGCCAGAGCAAGAAGTAGAGCAGGAGCAAGATCCAGAGCAAGAGGTAGAGCAGGAGCAAGATCCAGAGCAAGAGGTAGAGCAGGAACAAGATCCAGAGCAAGTGGTAGATCAGACGCAAGATCCAGAGCAGGAGCAACAGAAAGATCAAGAGAAAGATCAGGAGAAAGAGCAAGAGAAAGAGCAGGAGAAAGATCAAGATCCAGAGGTAGAGCTAGAGCAACCTGACATAACCGTTCCTGAAACATCAGAAGAATTAGAAGAAACACCAGCACCCAGGGGAGCCCTGGCTCCAGAGCTCCCACAAACACCCTCACCAGTCCCCACTCCAGATCTGTTCTTGCCCTTCCTTGACGCTGTGCTTCTCCTCATTTTTGTCTGTGTCCTGCATCTCCTCAAATTTTTTCATCTTTTATTTTCAATAATATCCCTTGTAGAAAATAAAGTGTTTTTAATATTTTCAAAATTACCATTCAGTGGCACTGAGTACATTTTTAATATGGTGCAACCCTTACCACCATCTAGTGATCGAACAGCTTCATCAACTCTGTAGCCATTAAGCTGTCACTCCCCATCCCGCCTCTCCCTGTCCCTGACTACCACTCCATTTTCTGTGTGTGTGAATTTACCTATCGTGGATTGTTCCTATCAGTACCGTTATATGTTATGTGGCCTTTTGTGTCTGGCCGCATAATATGAGAAAGATCTGATTAATTTTCATTTTATGTTTTTAGTAAGAGGAAAATTACAGAAAAATCAAAGACTCTATGTAGAAACACAAAGCCCTGATAGTTATTATTGCCATAATCTCGAAATAGGAACTACTTTTGAATGACCAGAGAGCCAGAAGCCACTGAGGAAAATGCTGACTTTTCCTGGTCCAAACAAAAACCAGAATAATGTCAAAAGGTGAAAAGACAAACCCCAGACTGGAAAATTCTTCATGGGCAGAGAAAGGGTAGTATGCATCCTAGTTGTACAAAGAGTTCTCATTTATCCATAGGGATAAAGGACATATTCCCGCAGTTCCACAGGGAAGCAATTCACATGGCCAGTAAATGTCAGATATCCGCGGCCTCCCTAATGATTATGCACAGAAATTTACTCACTATTCAGATAGCATTTGCCCCATCAGATGGGCAGGTCTGTATGTCTGGTGACGACCAGCTCTTGTGAGAATGAAGGAAGAAGAGGTCCCAGCGGATGCCCCAGGAGATGTGTTCATAGATACCCCTGTCGCAGGAGCCTCTCAGCAGCTCCTACCAAAATGCCCACGTGTGTCCATGTGCCGGGCAGCAGTGATGCTAGGAAGTTACGCCACATATATATGTAGTCTACCTATGTTAATCAATAGATTCAATAAATCTAAACTTGAAAAATTCCAAAGAGTGATGTTTAGGGGACTTGTCAAATAACCTCAAAGTTAATATGAAAAAAAAATTACGTGCAAAAATGGCCCCCAAAAAGTTCAAGACATAAGAAGAACAATAATAATAAAAACCAGGAGGAAATTTGCTCCGTCTAATAAAATGTATTGCAAAGGAACATACTTGAAAGTGAATGAGATTGGCAAAGAATAAGCGAATAGTTCAGTGGAGTAAAAGTTTGAATTTTGAAACAGATTCTGGTATATGTGGAAAGGATTCAGATTACTTAGGGGAAAGCACTTCATCATTACAGGGATTGAAATATTATTTATTTGGAAATTAAATCCAGTTATGCTTTTGCTAGGTACCGTTCACAAAATTAAATTTGAGATGAATTACTAACTTCAATATTTTGCAAAAGTATTAAGCATTAGAAGAAAGAAAAACACATAATAATTTCCACAGAAGCCAAAAGTACTTTTGAGAAAATGTAAGACTCATAAATATCAAAACACTAGATAAAATAAGGTTTGACCATACGTATTTGTATTTCTCAAGATGGAGAAAAATGGGTTATGTGTATGTATTGTGAATTTAGAAAATCAAAAAGAATTAATTAAAAACCTATTACAAACAAGACGACTTACTAAACTAAAATTTACATGTTGCGATTTAGAAAAATTCACATATAAAATTAATAAATGTCTTATGTAATAACAATAACTATCTAGATTACATGACACAAATCAAGATTCCATTTTCAATAGCCACAAAATTGTTAAAATATTTGGCATACAGCTAACAAGAACTCAACAAAGCCTGTTTAACTATGTGATTTAAGCATTAGAACACTCTTAAAACATACATACACAAACGATAGAGAAATGTCAGAGATATTTTCTTGGCCAGAAAGCCACATGATCCTAAGGATTTTATTTTCTCCTAAGTTACTTTATACGTGTGTCATGATCACATTAAAAATAGTCTCATTTATTTCTTCACCTAGAACAAAATAAGATGATTATAAAATGTTGATGAAACATTAATCGTTCATCAGAAAAAAATGAGGAAACAAATCAAAAGGGAGGGGTAATTCTACCAGAGCTCGAAAAAAATTTTTTTATAAATTCTTCATTATCAAGACCATATGGAATTTGTTTATAAGTAAATATAAAACCTAATGAAAAAGAATGGAGAATTCAAAGAGATACCCAAGATTTATAGAAATTTGTCATTTAAGAAAGATAGCATTTCAAATCACTGGTGAAAATATGCTGCTACTAACGTAGCAGCAGTTAACATGGATGGCATAGCAGCAATTAATAAAGCAAAGCAAACTCAAACAAAAGGTAAATGCCACCAACTAGGTCAAAAGGACACGACAAAAAGTAATTACAAGCTATAATACTTAAAATGGGTGATCAATAATGTTTCAATTTTAAAAAAAGCAAAAAAAACAAAAAACCTCTTAAACTAGGATAATATCACTAATACAATGATGTGTGAAAAAATGAGATGGAAATGACCAAGAAAATGAAATAAAAATGAACAAAATACATAAACAATCTAATAACACAAAAGGAAATTTAAATTGGCATCAATACTTAATTAGGTGCTTAAAATCCCTCATAGAGAACTAGACATTTAAAATATATTGAAATACAATACTTCACCTATTAGATTTGCAAAATTTAATTTTTTGATAACAAACTTGTTATTGAGACTGTGGGGATACAGGTATTATAATACACTCTGGTGGAATGCAAATGGTAGAGCCCATAAGGAGCAGAAACTCGCAAAATTTAGCAAAATTATACTTGTATATTTACTATTTTACACTGTAACCCAATATTCAGGAATCTATATCATATGTAACCTTGAAAAATTATAAGGTGAGGTGTCGACAAGATTGTTAATATGACAATACCTATTACTAAGGGTTGGAAACACCCCAAATTTTCATTCATAAGGTTTGCATGAATAATTAGGGTGCATTTTTACAATCATGATTTCTAAACACTGAGTGTAAAATGTTATTGAAAAAACGAACAAACTGAAGACAACGAAGAGATGTACATGTTCATAGATGAGAAAATAAGTAGGGAAAATATATCAATTCTTCCAAATAAATCTATAAATTTTGTTTATATATAAATAACAATTGACATTTTTTACGCAATTTGATAAATTACTAATTCTATATTTCATACGGTTGAGTAAAGGCATAGAATAGAAAACTCAGTTTTGAAAAAGTACACAAGATACCGTCGCTCGTGGTGACCGTGTGGCTTTAATAGCACACGGCTCCGCGGTCAGGACTGTCACGCCGCGGACTGTGCCTGCCAGCCTGGGGCCGAGGAACCGCCAGGACCGTCGGCCGACGACAGCCCACGCGGGTCCCCCTCACGGCTGTGCTCGGCGCCTCGTCAGCGCGGACCCCTTGCACCGACCTGGAGCGCCCGTGGGAATCCGTCGTGTCGCTGGAACCCGCTGTCATCGGCCGCAGAGGGGCGGGAGCAGGGAGTGGAGAGCGGCCGGTCGTGAGCTCCTGTCCCCGGGCGGGACGGGCGGCCTGGGGGCGGCAGCTGCAGGCAGGGCCACCAGGAGGCGCCACGGAGAGCGCACCCCGCGACCGCGGCTTCCCGTCGGCGGCTCTGAGCGCCGCGCACTGGCGGCTGCGGGGACGCGGCTGACAGCCAGGCGCGGACCGCGTGTCCTCTGTGCGCGGTGGCGTCTGCGCACGCGCACTGTCCCGCTTACATCAGCTGCTGTCACCACAGGTGAACGCCTCAGGGAACCATGTAGTGCTCTGGACGACACCTCCTGGGAGCCGATGTCTACACTGCAGCCTCCGAGCAGTCGGGGTCGGCACGATCCCCCGTGGCCGTCACCAGGGCCCTGTCCCCTGTCCGGGTTTATGTCCTCTTCCTAGTGGAAGACGCCCCCCATAGACTGCTAAGAAAACGGTCTTGGGCTGCTAAACGTCCAGAGGCCCGTCCTCGCCTTGTCGGACTCACGTTTGACGAGGAAAAGCGGAGATCGGAACCGACTCTGCATGAGACGCTGAAGGCCGGACTAACCTGTCGTCTCCCTCTTGAGGCTCCTCCGCAGCGTCCGTCCCCTGGACCCCCACACCCAGAGTTGACACGGTGTCCCCTGTGCTTCCCCAGTGCGGGGCGGCGTGTAGACCCATCGTCACTCTCCACGTGGGGACCTCTGGGGACCTCCGGGACCTGTCCCTTCCTCCTTTCTCCCACGGTTCTCTCCTCCTGCCCATCTCCGCGGCTCTTCCTGGAGCGCGTGTTGTTCAGACACTGGCTCTGCGGACACGCACTTCCGTTTTCTCTCTCTCTTTCCCTTTTACTCCTTTTACTTTTTTATGCTTTTCTTTCAATTGTATCTTTCTTGTTATCCTTTTGTCTTTTTGATCTAATCAGGCTTCCCTTGTGTTATTTTCTCATCTTTCTAGTGAGTTGTTTTCTAATTTAAATTTCAACACTTATGGGCCGCCCCCTGGCGCACTCGGGAGAGAGCAGCGCTGGGAGCGCAGGGGCGCTGCCGCGGGTTCGGATCCCACATAGGGATGGCCGGTGAGCTCACTGGCTGAGCGCCGTGCGGGCGACACCACGCCTAGGGTTACAACGCCCTTAACTGTCACACACAAACACACACAAAACAAACAAACAAAAATTTCAACAGTTATATTTTTAATTTCTAAATGACCTCATGGTTATTTGATTCATCTTCTCCCTCTTCTACTTTAACAATATCTGCTCTTCTTCAGTAAGTCCAACAGTTTCTCTCCTATAACTCTGAGGAAGTTAATGGTATTTTCTGTTTCCCTTGCATGATCTCTATTTCTTCCAATTCGCTTTTTCCTTTTTTGTTTGTTTGCTTTGGCCTATTTCTTATTAGAGGATTTGCTGAAACTAGAGGATTTGCTGAAACATCTGGGGCCCTTGGCATCTGCTCATGGTTAACAGGGCAGCACAGGAAAGTCTTGCTCGTGTGCTGTGGCTTCATGGCCTGTGGGTGACTCTGTGAGGTTCTTTGACTGGGTTCTTGACTGAGGTGCCCAAATCAGCAGAGTGTGTACTGAAGAACTGGACTCCAAGGCCAGATGACATGCATTTGGATTTTTTTTTAATTTTACAAGTTTCCATGACAATTCCTAACGGATCTTAATGCTGAGCACACCCAAGACTGTTAAAACTAGGTATTCATGCCATCGTCAGTCACATAAAGGACACCTACAAATTTAGGATACAGAACTTCCAACAAATAGTCATTTAATACCCGTTATTTGAAACCAAGTGTTTCGTGGACATACGAATTAGAGAGCATCTGGCTTCTTTAAGGGGTAAACAGTGAGGTGGAGCTGAAGATGGAGAGAAGCCCAGAGAGGGGACTAGGAACGTGACAAGTTTGACTTCGCATCTCAGAGGCACTTTTCACTTCATTTCTCTCCATTCATAGCACATGCTAAGTGTAATCACAAGATCGGCGCCTCGGCTTGGTTGAGTTGAAGTCAATGCAAGTCCTAGTTCAAAGAAGCCCTGAGTCTTCTGCTTGGGAGCCAATCCACACCATGACAGACAGATGTGATGGGTTTTAATCGTTAGCAGGGTTGAAGTTGTCGAGGAGAACATGGGAAAATGAAAATTCTGAGAAGAAAGGAGGGAAGCAGCTAAAACTACCATGGAGCAGGGCCGGCCCGTGCGCACTTGGAGAGTGCGGTGCTGACAGCACCAGGGCCACGGGTTCGGGTCCCTATGGAGGGTTGGCTGATTGGCTCACTTGGGAGTGCGTGGTGCTGACAAAACCACAGCAAGGGATAGGATCCCCTTACCGGTCATATTTAAAAAAAAAAAAAAAAAAGTAATTTTTTTCAACTGAATAACTTGTCTCCATTGCTTTTTATTATAGAATAAGAGGTGGTTCTGTGTTAAGTATTTTGGCACTTGGAAATAATAAAACCAAAATTAGAGATGGAATGTAGTTCTAAAACCTCATCAAATTACAGTGATAGCTATAGTAATCAAATCCATAAAAGATTCTTAAGTAATTATGACACTCAAAATTCAGAGCTACATGCAAAGTCACAAATATATTTAAAGTTAAAACTCATAGCAATATTAAAAACTTAGCAGCACAGTCACCTACCTTGCCTTGCTGTATGTATCAATCCTTTCAAAGAAGCAGCCTCTCCTAAAGCAATTGTCATTTCACTAAATTGATCACCTGCCTCAAACTCCTTGACATTTGAAACTATTCTTCCAGAGTCATCATTTTAATTTCCCTCCCATGACTTGGAATTACCAGCCTCAATACATTTGCATTGTTCCCTGTACTATTCCACAATGGGGGACAAAAAGCCTACCCTTGCCTTATCTGTGAGCATCTTTTTTCCTTGCAATCAGCTTATTCTCCATAGCAGCAGAGTATCTCTCTGTTGCATATTATTCCAATATGATCATGTATAGGCTGGCTGGTAGCTCAGCTGGTTAGAGCACAGCCTCGTATCACCAAGGTCAAGGGTGTGGATCCCTATATTGGCCAGCCACACACACACACAAAGATTCCAATATGATCATATATTTTACCTAATAGGAGCAGATGACACTGTTTTTGGTTTGTTTTGCTTTTTAATTAAATAAACTTGAAAAATATCTGTTTATTTCAGACCTCTAGAATTTTCTAGGGCTTACTAAGGTTTATCAATTTCTCTCTTGTAAACAAACACACACACAGAGTGCCTGGAACCCAAGTTGGAAGTTACAGCAGAAAGAAGAGACTACATAGGCACAAAAAGAACAGCAAGAAAACTCCAATTCTGATGTTTTACAGGAATGATTTTTCCCTTTGAAAAACATGTGTTCTTTCCATTTCTTTGCCTCTTGAAACTTAACACGTCACCCCTCTCCCAAAATATCATCTACTTTCCACTAAACTTACTTGCTTTAATGCTCTTCGTTTTTAAAAGTCAAGTTCATTTGCCACTTTCTGCAAAATAGCTTCTCTCAATTCTCAAAAAAGGAATCTCTTGTCCATTTTCTACTCAGCATCGTTCCAGAGCCTCCCCCAATATTGTTGACATTCTCCTCAATACCACATTTTTAAATGATAGTCCTAAACATAAAAGAAAAGCACCTCGATGGTCATATTGTTTGGATCATTTCTTTTGTCATGGGTGTCAGAATTTTTCACAGATTTTTTCTCATTCAGTTGCATGCCAGGACAAATGAACCATAATTTTCTACTAATGTTTAAGAAATTTGTAATCATCTTCTAGCTAAGATGTCATGAGACCCCCTTTCCTCCCTACACATGTGTACATATCTGCATCCCCTATTCCTAGGGGGATTCTGCAGGAGATGAAGGGAGAGGGCTCCCTTGACTAGTGCGGGTGCCCAAGGTCAGCATGCTGGGGTGTCAGTTTCCTGGGATTGCCTGTGACACTGCTATCAAGGCCATGCACAGAAGCAAGAGGAATGTGTTGGCCAGAGAAGGAAGACCCAGTGGGCTACCTTAGGGGTTCAGAGGTGTCCCCTGAGACTGAGAGTGAAGAAACCCACAGTAAGTAGGACAATCAAGGAGGCTAAAGTGAACGGCAGAAGTCAAGGCAGGATGGTGACTCTGGGAAATCTTTGTGCCCAGGCAGTTCCTGGCTGAAGGAAGTGGTCGGCAGACAGAATTAAAGGGCTGGCAGGTTATCAGGCAGCATGTTCATGGTGACCTTCCATCTGGGTATTCTTGATGAATCCTGTTTCACATGTTTCCAGACAATTCATTCATCAGTACTTGGCACCTATTACTTGCCAGGTGCTGGGCTGGGGGCCTGGAATAGGGGCAGACCGAGGTGTAGACTCTGCTCCTGGGTTGCTGACTGTCAGGTGAGGGGGACTAAGGATCATGGCATAATGCAGAGTGATAACATGTGTAGGTAGAGCACCAGGTAATAAAATCATAGACTCTTCTCAAGGGCAGCACTTCAGGGAGTATTTATGGAGCCCCCGTGTTAGGCCCTTCCTGGATTCTGCACGCAATATAGTGATAGAGTTGCTGTCTCCCAGGACCAGTAGGCTGTGGGCTGGGATAGTGTTGACAGCAATGGATCTACATCACAGCAATGGATGTGTGTCTGGTGTAAAGAAAATGGGGTGTGAAGCCAAAGTATGGGGGTGGAATCCTGATTGTGTCAACAATGGATATTTTATACAATTTGAAAAGAATGGCTGAACATATCTGCATACTTTCATCTAATGGAGATATAAAGTTATTCCATAAATGGAATCTTCCTCAATTCTAGTTATGTTTGCATTGAACATGAGCACTTATCCCTGCCATTCAATGATTTGGAAAATAGGATTTGAATTTGTGAATACTATTTCTTACTTACTTACATCTTACACATCAGTTACATGTTGCCGTCATCTTAATGGACCCATCGCCTCTGGTTCTTCTCTGCAAATGGTGTTCATTTCCTACCATCTTCAGGTAGCTTCCTAATCTAGAATATTCTGAAGGCCTCCTAGATCACTTTCCTCTCTTAGAATGTCAGGCACTCGATAGCACGTCTTCTCCTCTTTCTTATCCTGGGATCATCTCCCAAGCCAGGGTGCAGCTGAATCAGCTCTTTCTCCAGCTCTCGGCACCATGCTTGGCATATGGTGGATACAAACAGAGAGAACAGAGGAGACAGAGCACAAGACTCTAGAGACAGGCGTGTTACAATGACATTTAGAAAGTGACACCTTCTCACTTTTGATCCTGTATTGGTTAGAAGTGAGTCACTAAGTCCAGTCCACACTGCAGGGCAGGGGATTACGTGAGGATGTGTGCAGCAGATGGTGGGGACCACTGGGAGCCCCTGAGGAGTCGCCAACCACACAGACAGAGATGTGGCACTTGAGTCCAAACCTAAATACACACGAAGCCATTGTGAGGTTTTATGGAGGAAAGCAGTATGTGAATGCATGAAATTCCAACTGTCGCATGGTGCAGACAGGGAAAACAGACCAAGAGCAAAAGTGACATTTTCAAGATTATATGACAGGAACCAGACCTGTCGTTAGTCGTATTCCATGCTACCTTCCACACCGTCGTGGATTTTATCTCTAGTCTTGTTTATTAGCTGCATGTGACACCGGCCATAGGTTTCAGAGATGTTTTCTCACACATGCCTGATGCCATCCCTAGGAAGAAGATGCTAGAAAGATCCCCACTGTGCAAAAGGGGAGACTGGGGAGGTCATGAGAGTGACAATGGCTTGTCCAGGGTCACATAAAGTGATAAGAAGCAGGAGCTGGGGATGAACCTACGTGTATCTCCTCTGAGCTGTGACGCTGGCTGCACCCAGGCCTTGCACAGGGGTGTGGTCAGGCAGTGTTGGTGGAAGGGTGGGCAATAGAGAGAGTTCATGGGGAAGGAGGGTCAGCAGACAGGTACCCAGAGGGGCATTTGCAGTCTTGTACACAGAGGAGGGGCTCAGGAAATGAGGTATCAGGAAGTGACTTCACTTCCTTGACGACAGACCCCAACAGAACTCGGAACTCGGTAACCTGGCACCCACATTCTATACACAGCCCCTTCCCCAGCTCACTTGGCCACAGGCAGAGTGAGATGTTGTGCTGTATCCCGAGGTCCCGGGGCCGTAGCCCCAGGAAGCCCTGTGCTGAGAGGCTTGTCCAATGCTTCCAGCGCTGGTTCAGCCCTCGCCCTCGACCCCTGTGGCCGTCTGGGAGGAGGTCCCCAAGGGTAATGTCAGGTGGCCCAGAGGAGGTTGGGCAAGGCCAGGCCAGCACTATGAGCCTCCCTGGGTGACCGCAGCCCCTCCTCCTGAGTGTGTGGGGAACGGGGACATGGGACACCCTCCCAGGGCAGGGGCAGAGGGTGGGGGGTTTATAAACCTGCTGGTCCTGGTGTGTTCACACCTCAGGTCTGGCTGGAGGGTGAACGGGGACTGCCGGGGTGGCAACCACCACCCTGTACATTAACCCTGGGCCCTCAGGCTGTCTTCTCATGTCCTCCCTGGGGTTAAGACTGGCCTCCAGCCCCTGCCCTCCTTGGGGTTCACGGTGCTGTCACTGTGTATCTCTCCCCTGTCCTGTCCTAGAGTGAAGACACATCTTCATTGAGCTCGGATGCCACCCACATGGTGTGGCCTGTCCCGGCACGCACCCTGAAGAAGCGGGTGGAGCACCTGGTGCCTGCTGTCTTGGGTGGTGACCAATCTTATGTCCACCTGTTTCTGTCAAGCTACAAGAACTTTGCCAGTCCCCGGCATGTGCTGCACCTGCTTTTCCTCAGGTGAGCACTCAGGCCCTGGATCACACAGTGTCACTAGGCCGCCTCCCAGCTGTGAGTCTTAGGACTGTCACCACACCCCTCTGAGCCTCAGTTTCCTCCTGTGTTCAGTGGGTGGTCACAGGAACAAGCTCCAGTGGGTCCCCCATGGAAAGTGCTGCTCCTGAGTCCAGCCCTGTGGAAGGTCTGCTGGAGGGGCCACGGTCGTCCTCATTCAGGATTCCTGACACCCCCACGAGGAAGTCTCTGTCACCCCCTCACTGACCTCGTTGACTTGGGCTTCACTGTTTTCACATTTTTACAGGAAATTTGAGATTCTATCTGTAGGCTTCTGGGTGTATTCAAAGCAGGGAGACCAGAGGCGGGCAGAGCGGCTTCAGGTGCACCCAGAGATCTTGGGAGGAGTTGGTTGGGGTTCATTCCTTCAACAATCATACGTGAAGCCACACTATGTGCAGTCACTTTCTGGGCACTGACCATAATCCAATGAACCGAGGAGACTGCATTCCCTGCCCTCCTGGGCTTCCATTCAAGTCAGAGGTGAGACAGTCACAGTAGACATGAGAAGCAAGTAGTGCCACCATATGGTAGATTTGACACACTCCTGACCTCCTCTAGGTATGGAAACATGATTTCTGATTGTGACGGGGATGGCGAATCCCTGGAGCAGCTAAAATGGTAAGTGGGGTTTAGGTGCAGAAGGAGGGGCTCCCATCTCCACACAACTGCGTGTGGTCTGCGGGGGCCTGTGGGTGGGGGGCTGGCAGAACTCTGGCTCTCACACATCTTATGATTCCTGCTACAGGGCTGAGGGCTCAAGGCTTTCCCTGCAGGGAAAGGAGTCAAGACGGCTGGGGATGTGGTCCCAGGCACCGTAGGGTGTGTGAGAGGCTGGAGAGCAGAGTGAGCCCAGAGAGAATCCATCCCCACGCCCTCCCACCCAGCCCTGCCCACACCCCCAGAGCCCGTGCTGAGCCAGAGCAGGAGGTGTGCAGAGCATCCCGCTCACACTCGGGGCTGGAGCCTCCATGGGGATGCTCAGCTGGTGCTGAGGGTGCAGAGTGTGGTCAGGGCCAAGAGATTGCTGTCACTGGGAAAAGGATATGCAGATTTTCATGCAGACACTTGGGCAGTACATTCACGTGTGAGCTCAAGTTTGGGCTTTTCCAAGGGCCCTGGGTAGGCCAGGGGAGCAGCGCCTCCCTCTGTTTCCTCATTTATCAGATATTGCTGGACACCTCCTGTGTGCCAGTGAGTAATGCCCAGAGCAGACAGCACCCTCCTGGGGTGGACAGGTCATTCCAGCAGGGATGGGGCAGTGACACAGACAGAGGAGGTTGTCAGGTTTCCCTGAAGGAGGGAAACGTGGTCACATCAGTGGTTGAAGGCTCCTCCCATGGAGGCTTTTGCCAGCCCCTCCTTGGCTGCCAGGCCCATCTGTGCCAGAACTGCCATACTGGGGGTGGACATTGGATGGGCTGGTCTATGGACAGGCACGGGCAGAGGGTACAAGACTGCAGCTCACTCAGGGGAGCCTTGGGAGGGCAGCATAGAGGGATAGGCCAGGCCTCTGATGCTGTTGCCCACCTGTCTCCCACAGTGCCATGTCCTCTGTCTTAAAGATCTGGCTGGAATTCTATTCCACCGATTTCCACGAGCCTCCTGAATTTCATTATCTGAAGTTTCTTTCGGCCTCTGTACATATCAGTATGCGAGGTTCAGAGGTGGAGCGTAAGGCTGATCTTCTTCTGGCGCAGCTGGAGAAGCCGGAGCACCTGGAGCCTAGTGAGGCGGAGACTGAGGGTGAGGAGGAAGAGGGTGGGTGCCTGTGCGGGTTTGGGGAGGGGCCTGGGCTGGGCCACACAGAGCAGAGTTTCCAGAAGCAGGCTGGGGACAGGGGCACTGAGTACTCAGAACAATCATACAGTGTTCTGCAGTGTGGGGAGACTTCCTGAGGCTGGGTCTCTGGACTTGGGCTTCTAGAAAGACAGTGTCATTGGATGAGACATAGAAACTCACATTGATATTTTCAATTGTTGTCTCTCCAGTTCCAGCTTCCGCCCAGGCTGAACAACTGTCCCAAGAGCTGCTGCCATGTTCGGCTCGAGTTCCAGCTCCAGCTCCACCTCCACTGCCAGAGGCAGAGCGAGAGCAAGATCCAGAGCCCAAGCCAGAGCAAGAAGTAGAGCAGGAGCAAGATCCAGAGCAAGAGGTAGAGCAGGAGCAAGATCCAGAGCAAGAGGTAGAGCAGGAACAAGATCCAGAGCAGGAGCAACAGAAAGATCAAGAGAAAGATCAGGAGAAAGAGCAAGAGAAAGAGCAGGAGAAAGATCAAGATCCAGAGGTAGAGCTAGAGCAACCTGACATAACCGTTCCTGAAACATCAGAAGAATTAGAAGAAACACCAGCACCCAGGGGAGCCCTGGCTCCAGAGCTCCCACAAACACCCTCACCAGTCCCCACTCCAGATCTGTTCTTGCCCTTCCTTGACGCTGTGCTTCTCCTCATTTTTGTCTGTGTCCTGCATCTCCTCAAATTTTTTCATCTTTTATTTTCAATAATATCCCTTGTAGAAAATAAAGTGTTTTTAATATTTTCAAAATTACCATTCAGTGGCACTGAGTACATTTTTAATATGGTGCAACCCTTACCACCATCTAGTGATCGAACAGCTTCATCAACTCTGTAGCCATTAAGCTGTCACTCCCCATCCCGCCTCTCCCTGTCCCTGACTACCACTCCATTTTCTGTGTGTGTGAATTTACCTATCGTGGATTGTTCCTATCAGTACCGTTATATGTTATGTGGCCTTTTGTGTCTGGCCGCATAATATGAGAAAGATCTGATTAATTTTCATTTTATGTTTTTAGTAAGAGGAAAATTACAGAAAAATCAAAGACTCTATGTAGAAACACAAAGCCCTGATAGTTATTATTGCCATAATCTTGAAATAGGAACTACTTTTGAATGACCAGAGAGCCAGAAGCCACTGAGGAAAATGCTGACTTTTCCTGGTCCAAACAAAAACCAGAATAATGTCAAAAGGTGAAAAGACAAACCCCAGACTGGAAAATTCTTCATGGGCAGAGAAAGGGTAGTATGCATCCTAGTTGTACAAAGAGTTCTCATTTATCCATAGGGATAAAGGACATATTCCCGCAGTTCCACAGGGAAGCAATTCACATGGCCAGTAAATGTCAGATATCCGCGGCCTCCCTAATGATTATGCACAGAAATTTACTCACTATTCAGATAGCATTTGCCCCATCAGATGGGCAGGTCTGTATGTCTGGTGACGACCAGCTCTTGTGAGAATGAAGGAAGAAGAGGTCCCAGCGGATGCCCCAGGAGATGTGTTCATAGATACCCCTGTCGCAGGAGCCTCTCAGCAGCTCCTGCCACAATGCCCACGTGTGTCCATGTGCCGGGCAGCAGTGATGCTAGGAAGTTACGCCACATATATATGTAGTCTACCTATGTTAATCAATAGATTCAATAAATCTAAACTTGAAAAATTCCAAAGAGTGATGTTTAGGGGACTTGTCAAATAACCTCAAAGTTAATATGAAAAAAAAATTACGTGCAAAAATGGCCCCCAAAAAGTTCAAGACATAAGAAGAACAATAATAATAAAAACCAGGAGGAAATTTGCTCCGTCTAATAAAATGTATTGCAAAGGAACATACTTGAAAGTGAATGAGATTGGCAAAGAATAAGCGAATAGTTCAGTGGAGTAAAAGTTTGAATTTTGAAACAGATTCTGGTATATGTGGAAAGGATTCAGATTACTTAGGGGAAAGCACTTCATCATTACAGGGATTGAAATATTATTTATTTGGAAATTAAATCCAGTTATGCTTTTGCTAGGTACCGTTCACAAAATTAAATTTGAGATGAATTACTAACTTCAATATTTTGCAAAAGTATTAAGCATTAGAAGAAAGAAAAACACATAATAATTTCCACAGAAGCCAAAAGTACTTTTGAGAAAATGTAAGACTCATAAATATCAAAACACTAGATAAAATAAGGTTTGACCATACGTATTTGTATTTCTCAAGATGGAGAAAAATGGGTTATGTGTATGTATTGTGAATTTAGAAAATCAAAAAGAATTAATTAAAAACCTATTACAAACAAGACGACTTACTAAACTAAAATTTACATGTTGCGATTTAGAAAAATTCACATATAAAATTAATAAATGTCTTATGTAATAACAATAACTATCTAGATTACATGACACAAATCAAGATTCCATTTTCAATAGCCACAAAATTGTTAAAATATTTGGCATACAGCTAACAAGAACTCAACAAAGCCTGTTTAACTATGTGATTTAAGCATTAGAACACTCTTAAAACATACATACACAAACGATAGAGAAATGTCAGAGATATTTTCTTGGCCAGAAAGCCACATGATCCTAAGGATTTTATTTTCTCCTAAGTTACTTTATACGTGTGTCATGATCACATTAAAAATAGTCTCATTTATTTCTTCACCTAGAACAAAATAAGATGATTATAAAATGTTGATGAAACATTAATCGTTCATCAGAAAAAAATGAGGAAACAAATCAAAAGGGAGGGGTAATTCTACCAGAGCTCGAAAAAAATTTTTTTATAAATTCTTCATTATCAAGACCATATGGAATTTGTTTATAAGTAAATATAAAACCTAATGAAAAAGAATGGAGAATTCAAAGAGATACCCAAGATTTACAGAAATTTAGTATTTAAGAAAGATAGCATTTCAAATCACTGGTGAAAATATGCTGCTACTAATGTAGCAGCAGTTAACATGGATGGCATAGCAGCAATTAATAAAGCAAAGCAAACTCAAACAAAAGGTAAATGCCACCAACTAGGTCAAAAGGACACGACAAAAAGTAATTACAAGCTATAATACTTAAAATGGGTGATCAATAATGTTTCAATTTTAAAAAAAGCAAAAAAACAAAAAACCTCTTAAACTAGGATAATATCACTAATACAATGATGTGTGAAAAAATGAGATGGAAATGACCAAGAAAATGAAATAAAAATGAACAAAATATATGAACAATCTTATAACACAAAAGGAAATTTAAATTGGCATCAATACTTAATTAGGTGCTTAAAATCCCTCATAGAGAACTAGACATTTAAAATATATTGAAATACAATACTTCACCTATTAGATTTGCAAAATTTAATTTTTTGATAACAAACTTGTTATTGAGACTGTGGGGATACAGGTATTATAATACACTCTGGTGGAATGCAAATGGTAGAGCCCATAAGGAGCAGAAACTCGCAAAATTTAGCAAAATTATACTTGTATATTTACTATTTTACACTGTAACCCAATATTCAGGAATCTATATCATATGTAACCTTGAAAAATTATAAGGTGAGGTGTCGACAAGATTGTTAATATGACAATACCTATTACTAAGGGTTGGAAACACCCCAAATTTTCATTCATAAGGTTTGCATGAATAATTAGGGTGCATTTTTACAATCATGATTTCTAAACACTGAGTGTAAAATGTTATTGAAAAAACGAACAAACTGAAGACAACGAAGAGATGTACATGTTCATAGATGAGAAAATAAGAAGGGAAAATATATCAATTCTTCCAAATAAATCTATAAATTTTGTTTATATATAAATAACAATTGACATTTTTTACGCAATTTGATAAATTACTAATTCTATATTTCATACGGTTGAGTAAAGGCATAGAATAGAAAACTCAGTTTTGAAAAAGTACACAAGATACCGTCGCTCGTGGTGACCGTGTGGCTTTAATAGCACACGGCTCCGCGGTCAGGACTGTCACGCCGCGGACTGTGCCTGCCAGCCTGGGGCCGAGGAACCGCCAGGACCGTCGGCCGACGACAGCCCACGCGGGTCCCCCTCACGGCTGTGCTCGGCGCCTCGTCAGCGCGGACCCCTTGCACCGACCTGGAGCGCCCGTGGGAATCCGTCGTGTCGCTGGAACCCGCTGTCATCGGCCGCAGAGGGGCGGGAGCAGGGAGTGGAGAGCGGCCGGTCATGAGCTCCTGTCCCCGGGCGGGACGGGCGGCCTGGGGGCGGCAGCTGCAGGCAGGGCCACCAGGAGGCGCCACGGAGAGCGCACCCCGCGACCGCGGCTTCCCGTCGGCGGCTCTGAGCGCCGCGCACCGGCGGCTGCGGGGACGCGGCTGACAGCCAGGCGCGGACCGCGTGTCCTCTGTGCGCGGTGGCGTCTGCGCACGCGCACTGTCCCGCTTACAGCAGCTGCTGTCACCACAGGTGAACGCCTCAGGGACCCATGTGGTGCTCTGGACGACACCTCCTGGGAGCCGATGTCTACACTGCAGCCTCCGAGCAGTCGGGGTCGGCACGATCCCCCGTGGCCGTCACCAGGGCCCTGTCCCCTGTCCGGGTTTATGTCCTCTTCCTAGTGGAAGACGCCCCCCATAGACTGCTAAGAAAACGGTCTTGGGCTGCTAAACGTCCAGAGGCCCGTCCTCGCCTTGTCGGACTCACGTTTGACGAGGAAAAGCGGAGATCGGAACCGACTCTGCACGAGACGCTGAAGGCCGGACTAACCTGTCGTCTCCCTCTTGAGGCTCCTCCGCAGGGTCCGTCCCCTGGACCCCCACACCCAGAGTTGACACGGTGTCCCCTGTGCTTCCCCAGTGCGGGGCGGCGTGTAGACCCATCGTCACTCTCCACGTGGGGACCTCTGGGGACCTCCGGGACCTGTCCCTTCCTCCTTTCTCCCACGGTTCTCTCCTCCTGCCCATCTCCGCGGCTCTTCCTGGAGCGCGTGTTGTTCAGACACTGGCTCTGCGGACACGCACTTCCGTTTTCTCTCTCTCTTTCCCTTTTACTCCTTTTACTTTTTTATGCTTTTCTTTCAATTGTATCTTTCTTGTTATCCTTCTGTCTTTTTGATCTAATCAGGCTTCCCTTGTGTTATTTTCTCATCTTTCTAGTGAGTTGTTTTCTAATTTAAATTTCAACACTTATGGGCCGCCCCCTGGCGCACTCGGGAGAGAGCAGCGCTGGGAGCGCAGGGGCGCTGCCGCGGGTTCGGATCCCACATAGGGATGGCCGGTGAGCTCACTGGCTGAGCGCCGTGCGGGCGACACCACGCCTAGGGTTACAACGCCCTTAACTGTCACACACAAACACACACAAAACAAACAAACAAAAATTTCAACAGTTATATTTTTAATTTCTAAATGACCTCATGGTTATTTGATTCATCTTCTCCCTCTTCTACTTTAACAATATCTGCTCTTCTTCAGTAAGTCCAACAGTTTCTCTCCTATAACTCTGAGGAAGTTAATGGTATTTTCTGTTTCCCTTGCATGATCTCTATTTCTTCCAATTCGCTTTTTCCTTTTTTGTTTGTTTGCTTTGGCCTATTTCTTATTAGAGGATTTGCTGAAACTAGAGGATTTGCTGAAACATCTGGGGCCCTTGGCATCTGCTCATGGTTAACAGGGCAGCACAGGAAAGTCTTGCTCGTGTGCTGTGGCTTCATGGCCTGTGGGTGACTCTGTGAGGTTCTTTGACTGGGTTCTTGACTGAGGTGCCCAAATCAGCAGAGTGTGTACTGAAGAACTGGACTCCAAGGCCAGATGACATGCATTTGGATTTTTTTTTAATTTTACAAGTTTCCATGACAATTCCTAACGGATCTTAATGCTGAGCACACCAAAGACTGTTAACACTAGGTATTCATGCCATCGTCAGTCACATAAAGGACACCTACAAATTTAGGATACAGAACTTCCAACAAATAGTCATTTAATACCCGTTATTTGAAACCAAGTGTTTCGTGGACATACGAATTAGAGAGCATCTGGCTTCTTTAAGGGGTAAACAGTGAGGTGGAGCTGAAGATGGAGAGAAGCCCAGAGAGGGGACTAGGAACGTGACAAGTTTGACTTCGCATCTCAGAGGCACTTTTCACTTCATTTCTCTCCATTCATAGCACATGCTAAGTGTAATCACAAGATCGGCGCCTCGGCTTGGTTGAGTTGAAGTCAATGCAAGTCCTAGTTCAAAGAAGCCCTGAGTCTTCTGCTTGGGAGCCAATCCACACCATGACAGACAGATGTGATGGGTTTTAATCGTTAGCAGGGTTGAAGTTGTCGAGGAGAACATGGGAAAATGAAAATTCTGAGAAGAAAGGAGGGAAGCAGCTAAAACTACCATGGAGCAGGGCCGGCCCGTGCGCACTTGGAGAGTGCGGTGCTGACAGCACCAGGGCCACGGGTTCGGGTCCCTATGGAGGGTTGGCTGATTGGCTCACTTGGGAGTGCGTGGTGCTGACAAAACCACAGCAAGGGATAGGATCCCCTTACCGGTCATATTTAAAAAAAAAAAAAAAAAGTAATTTTTTTCAACTGAATAACTTGTCTCCATTGCTTTTTATTATAGAATAAGAGGTGGTTCTGTGTTAAGTATTTTGGCACTTGGAAATAATAAAACCAAAATTAGAGATGGAATGTAGTTCTAAAACCTCATCAAATTACAGTGATAGCTATAGTAATCAAATCCATAAAAGATTCTTAAGTAATTATGACACTCAAAATTCAGAGCTACATGCAAAGTCACAAATATATTTAAAGTTAAAACTCATAGCAATATTAAAAACTTAGCAGCACAGTCACCTACCTTGCCTTGCTGTATGTATCAATCCTTTCAAAGAAGCAGCCTCTCCTAAAGCAATTGTCATTTCACTAAATTGATCACCTGCCTCAAACTCCTTGACATTTGAAACTATTCTTCCAGAGTCATCATTTTAATTTCCCTCCCATGACTTGGAATTACCAGCCTCAATACATTTGCATTGTTCCCTGTACTATTCCACAATGGGGGACAAAAAGCCTACCCTTGCCTTATCTGTGAGCATCTTTTTTCCTTGCAATCAGCTTATTCTCCATAGCAGCAGAGTATCTCTCTGTTGCATATTATTCCAATATGATCATGTATAGGCTGGCTGGTAGCTCAGCTGGTTAGAGCACAGCCTCGTATCACCAAGGTCAAGGGTGTGGATCCCTATATTGGCCAGCCACACACACACACAAAGATTCCAATATGATCATATATTTTACCTAATAGGAGCAGATGACACTGTTTTTGGTTTGTTTTGCTTTTTAATTAAATAAACTTGAAAAATATCTGTTTATTTCAGACCTCTAGAATTTTCTAGGGCTTACTAAGGTTTATCAATTTCTCTCTTGTAAACAAACACATACACAGAGTGCCTGGAACCCAAGTTGGAAGTTACAGCAGAAAGAAGAGACTACATAGGCACAAAAAGAACAGCAAGAAAACTCCAATTCTGATGTTTTACAGGAATGATTTTTCCCTTTGAAAAACATGTGTTCTTTCCATTTCTTTGCCTCTTGAAACTTAACACGTCACCCCTCTCCCAAAATATCATCTACTTTCCACTAAACTTACTTGCTTTAATGCTCTTCGTTTTTAAAAGTCAAGTTCATTTGCCACTTTCTGCAAAATAGCTTCTCTCAATTCTCAAAAAAGGAATCTCTTGTCCATTTTCTACTCAGCATCGTTCCAGAGCCTCCCCCAATATTGTTGACATTCTCCTCAATACCACATTTTTAAATGATAGTCCTAAACATAAAAGAAAAGCACCTCGATGGTCATATTGTTTGGATCATTTCTTTTGTCATGGGTGTCAGAATTTTTCACAGATTTTTTCTCATTCAGTTGCATGCCAGGACAAATGAACCATAATTTTCTACTAATGTTTAAGAAATTTGTAATCATCTTCTAGCTAAGATGTCATGAGACCCCCTTTCCTCCCTACACATGTGTACATATCTGCATCCCCTATTCCTAGGGGGATTCTGCAGGAGATGAAGGGAGAGGGCTCCCTTGACTAGTGCGGGTGCCCAAGGTCAGCATGCTGGGGTGTCAGTTTCCTGGGATTGCCTGTGACACTGCTATCAAGGCCATGCACAGAAGCAAGAGGAATGTGTTGGCCAGAGAAGGAAGACCCAGTGGGCTACCTTAGGGGTTCAGAGGTGTCCCCTGAGACTGAGAGTGAAGAAACCCACAGTAAGTAGGACAATCAAGGAGGCTAAAGTGAACGGCAGAAGTCAAGGCAGGATGGTGACTCTGGGAAATCTTTGTGCCCAGGCAGTTCCTGGCTGAAGGAAGTGGTCGGCAGACAGAATTAAAGGGCTGGCAGGTTATCAGGCAGCATGTTCATGGTGACCTTCCATCTGGGTATTCTTGATGAATCCTGTTTCACATGTTTCCAGACAATTCATTCATCAGTACTTGGCACCTATTACTTGCCAGGTGCTGGGCTGGGGGCCTGGAATAGGGGCAGACCGAGGTGTAGACTCTGCTCCTGGGTTGCTGACTGTCAGGTGAGGGGGACTAAGGATCATGGCATAATGCAGAGTGATAACATGTGTAGGTAGAGCACCAGGTAATAAAATCATAGACTCTTCTCAAGGGCAGCACTTCAGGGAGTATTTATGGAGCCCCCGTGTTAGGCCCTTCCTGGATTCTGCACGCAATATAGTGATAGAGTTGCTGTCTCCCAGGACCAGTAGGCTGTGGGCTGGGATAGTGTTGACAGCAATGGATCTACATCACAGCAATGGATGTGTGTCTGGTGTAAAGAAAATGGGGTGTGAAGCCAAAGTATGGGGGTGGAATCCTGATTGTGTCAACAATGGATATTTTATACAATTTGAAAAGAATGGCTGAACATATCTGCATACTTTCATCTAATGGAGATATAAAGTTATTCCATAAATGGAATCTTCCTCAATTCTAGTTATGTTTGCATTGAACATGAGCACTTATCCCTGCCATTCAATGATTTTGAAAATAGGATTTGAATTTGTGAATACTATTTCTTACTTACTTACATCTTACACATCAGTTACATGTTGCCGCCATCTTAATGGACCCATCGCCTCTGGTTCTTCTCTGCAAATGGTGTTCATTTCCTACCATCTTCAGGTAGCTTCCTAATCTAGAATATTCTGAAGGCCTCCTAGATCACTTTCCTCTCTTAGAATGTCAGGCACTCGATAGCACGTCTTCTCCTCTTTCTTATCCTGGGATCATCTCCCAAGCCAGGGTGCAGCTGAATCAGCTCTTTCTCCAGCTCTCGGCACCATGCTTGGCATATGGTGGATACAAACAGAGAGAACAGAGGAGACAGAGCACAAGACTCTAGAGACAGGCGTGTTACAATGACATTTAGAAAGTGACACCTTCTCACTTTTGATCCTGTATTGGTTAGAAGTGAGTCACTAAGTCCAGTCCACACTGCAGGGCAGGGGATTACGTGAGGATGTGTGCAGCAGATGGTGGGGACCACTGGGAGCCCCTGAGGAGTCGCCAACCACACAGACAGAGATGTGGCACTTGAGTCCAAACCTAAATACACACGAAGCCATTGTGAGGTTTTATGGAGGAAAGCAGTATGTGAATGCATGAAATTCCAACTGTCGCATGGTGCAGACAGGGAAAACAGACCAAGAGCAAAAGTGACATTTTCAAGATTATATGACAGGAACCAGACCTGTCGTTAGTCGTATTCCATGCTACCTTCCACACCGTCGTGGATTTTATCTCTAGTCTTGTTTATTAGCTGCATGTGACACCGGCCATAGGTTTCAGAGATGTTTTCTCACACATGCCTGATGCCATCCCTAGGAAGAAGATGCTAGAAAGATCCCCACTGTGCAAAAGGGGAGACTGGGGAGGTCATGAGAGTGACAATGGCTTGTCCAGGGTCCCATAAAGTGATAAGAAGCAGGAGCTGGGGATGAACCTACGTGTATCTCCTCTGAGCTGTGACGCTGGCTGCACCCAGGCCTTGCACAGGGGTGTGGTCAGGCAGTGTTGGTGGAAGGGTGGGCAATAGAGAGAGTTCATGGGGAAGGAGGGTCAGCAGACAGGTACCCAGAGGGGCATTTGCAGTCTTGTACACAGAGGAGGGGCTCAGGAAATGAGGTATCAGGAAGTGACTTCACTTCCTTGACGACAGACCCCAACAGAACTCGGAACTCGGTAACCTGGCACCCACATTCTATACACAGCCCCTTCCCCAGCTCACTTGGCCACAGGCAGAGTGAGATGTTGTGCTGTATCCCGAGGTCCCGGGGCCGTAGCCCCAGGAAGCCCTGTGCTGAGAGGCTTGTCCAATGCTTCCAGCGCTGGTTCAGCCCTCGCCCTCGACCCCTGTGGCCGTCTGGGAGGAGGTCCCCAAGGGTAATGTCAGGTGGCCCAGAGGAGGTTGGGCAAGGCCAGGCCAGCACTATGAGCCTCCCTGGGTGACCGCAGCCCCTCCTCCTGAGTGTGTGGGGAACGGGGACATGGGACACCCTCCCAGGGCAGGGGCAGAGGGTGGGGGGTTTATAAACCTGCTGGTCCTGGTGTGTTCACACCTCAGGTCTGGCTGGAGGGTGAACGGGGACTGCCGGGGTGGCAACCACCACCCTGTACATTAACCCTGGGCCCTCAGGCTGTCTTCTCATGTCCTCCCTGGGGTTAAGACTGGCCTCCAGCCCCTGCCCTCCTTGGGGTTCACGGTGCTGTCACTGTGTATCTCTCCCCTGTCCTGTCCTAGAGTGAAGACACATCTTCATTGAGCTCGGATGCCACCCACATGGTGTGGCCTGTCCCGGCACGCACCCTGAAGAAGCGGGTGGAGCACCTGGTGCCTGCTGTCTTGGGTGGTGACCAATCTTATGTCCACCTGTTTCTGTCAAGCTACAAGAACTTTGCCAGTCCCCGGCATGTGCTGCACCTGCTTTTCCTCAGGTGAGCACTCAGGCCCTGGATCACACAGTGTCACTAGGCCGCCTCCCAGCTGTGAGTCTTAGGACTGTCACCACACCCCTCTGAGCCTCAGTTTCCTCCTGTGTTCAGTGGGTGGTCACAGGAACAAGCTCCAGTGGGTCCCCCATGGAAAGTGCTGCTCCTGAGTCCAGCCCTGTGGAAGGTCTGCTGGAGGGGCCACGGTCGTCCTCATTCAGGATTCCTGACACCCCCACGAGGAAGTCTCTGTCACCCCCTCACTGACCTCGTTGACTTGGGCTTCACTGTTTTCACATTTTTACAGGAAATTTGAGATTCGATCTGTAGGCTTCTGGGTGTATTCAAAGCAGGGAGACCAGAGGCGGGCAGAGCGGCTTCAGGTGCACCCAGAGATCTTGGGAGGAGTTGGTTGGGGTTCATTCCTTCAACAATCATACGTGAAGCCACACTATGTGCAGTCACTTTCTGGGCACTGACCATAATCCAATGAACCGAGGAGACTGCATTCCCTGCCCTCCTGGGCTTCCATTCAAGTCAGAGGTGAGACAGTCACAGTAGACATGAGAAGCAAGTAGTGCCACCATATGGTAGATTTGACACACTCCTGACCTCTTCTACGTATGGAAACATGATTTCTGATTGTGACGGGGATGGCGAATCCCTGGAGCAGCTAAAATGGTAAGTGGGGTTTAGGTGCAGAAGGAGGGGCTCCCATCTCCACACAACTGCGTGTGGTCTGCGGGGGCCTGTGGGTGGGGGGCTGGCAGAACTCTGGCTCTCACACATCTTATGATTCCTGCTACAGGGCTGAGGGCTCAAGGCTTTCCCTGCAGGGAAAGGAGTCAAGACGGCTGGGGATGTGGTCCCAGGCACCGTAGGGTGTGTGAGAGGCTGGACAGCAGAGTGAGCCCAGAGAGAATCCATCCCCACGCCCTCCCACCCAGCCCTGCCCACACCCCCAGAGCCCGTGCTGAGCCAGAGCAGGAGGTGTGCAGAGCATCCCGCTCACACTCGGGGCTGGAGCCTCCATGGGGATGCTCAGCTGGTGCTGAGGGTGCAGAGTGTGGTCAGGGCCAAGAGATTGCTGTCACTGGGAAAAGGATATGCAGATTTTCATGCAGACACTTGGGCAGTACATTCACGTGTGGGCTCAAGTTTGGGCTTTTCCAAGGGCCCTGGGTAGGCCAGGGGAGCAGCGCCTCCCTCTGTTTCCTCATTTATCAGATATTGCTGGACACCTCCTGTGTGCCAGTGAGTAATGCCCAGAGCAGACAGCACCCTCCTGGGGTGGACAGGTCATTCCAGCAGGGATGGGGCAGTGACACAGACAGAGGAGGTTGTCAGGTTTCCCTGAAGAAGGGAAACGTGGTCACATCAGTGGTTGAAGGCTCCTCCCATGGAGGCTTTTGCCAGCCCCTCCTTGGCTGCCAGGCCCATCTGTGCCAGAACTGCCATACTGGGGGTGGACATTGGATGGGCTGGTCTATGGACAGGCACGGGCAGAGGGTACAAGACTGCAGCTCACTCAGGGGAGCCTTGGGAGGGCAGCATAGAGGGATAGGCCAGGCCTCTGATGCTGTTGCCCACCTGTCTCCCACAGTGCCATGTCCTCTGTCTTAAAGATCTGGCTGGAATTCTATTCCACCGATTTCCACGAGCCTCCTGAATTTCATTCTTTGAAGTTTCTTTCGGCCTATGTACCTATCAGTATGCGAGGTTCAGAGGTGGAGCGTAAGGCTGATCTTCTTCTGGCGCAGCTGGAGAAGCCGGAGCCCCTGGAGCCTAGTGAGGCGGAGACTGAGGGTGAGGAGGAAGAGGGTGGGTGCCTGTGCGGGTTTGGGGAGGGGCCTGGGCTGGGCCACACAGAGCAGAGTTTCCAGAAGCAGGCTGGGGACAGGGGCACTGAGTACTCAGAACGATCATACAGTGTTCTGCAGTGTGGGGAGACTTCCTGAGGCTGGGTCTCTGGACTTGGGCTTCTAGAAAGACAGTGTCATTGGATGAGACATAGAAACTCACATTGATATTTTCAATTGTTGTCTCTCCAGTTCCAGCTTCCGCCCAGGCTGAACAACTGTCCCAAGAGCTGCTGCCATGTTCGGCTCGAGTTCCAGCTCCAGCTCCACCTCCACTGCCAGAGGCAGAGCGAGAGCAAGATCCAGAGCCCAAGCCAGAGCAAGAAGTAGAGCAGGAGCAAGATCCAGAGCAAGAGGTAGAGCAGGAGCAAGATCCAGAGCAAGAGGTAGAGCAGGAACAAGATCCAGAGCAAGTGGTAGATCAGACGCAAGATCCAGAGCAGGAGCAACAGAAAGATCAAGAGAAAGATCAGGAGAAAGAGCAAGAGAAAGAGCAGGAGAAAGATCAAGATCCAGAGGTAGAGCTAGAGCAACCTGACATAACCGTTCCTGAAACATCAGAAGAATTAGAAGAAACACCAGCACCCAGGGGAGCCCTGGCTCCAGAGCTCCCACAAACACCCTCACCAGTCCCCACTCCAGATCTGTTCTTGCCCTTCCTTGACGCTGTGCTTCTCCTCATTTTTGTCTGTGTCCTGCATCTCCTCAAATTTTTTCATCTTTTATTTTCAATAATATCCCTTGTAGAAAATAAAGTGTTTTTAATATTTTCAAAATTACCATTCAGTGGCACTGAGTACATTTTTAATATGGTGCAACCCTTACCACCATCTAGTGATCGAACAGCTTCATCAACTCTGTAGCCATTAAGCTGTCACTCCCCATCCCGCCTCTCCCTGTCCCTGACTACCACTCCATTTTCTGTGTGTGTGAATTTACCTATCGTGGATTGTTCCTATCAGTACCGTTATATGTTATGTGGCCTTTTGTGTCTGGCCGCATAATATGAGAAAGATCTGATTAATTTTCATTTTATGTTTTTAGTAAGAGGAAAATTACAGAAAAATCAAAGACTCTATGTAGAAACACAAAGCCCTGATAGTTATTATTGCCATAATCTCGAAATAGGAACTACTTTTGAATGACCAGAGAGCCAGAAGCCACTGAGGAAAATGCTGACTTTTCCTGGTCCAAACAAAAACCAGAATAATGTCAAAAGGTGAAAAGACAAACCCCAGACTGGAAAATTCTTCATGGGCAGAGAAAGGGTAGTATGCATCCTACTTGTACAAAGAGTTCTCATTTATCCATAGGGATAAAGGACATATTCCCGCAGTTCCACAGGGAAGCAATTCACATGGCCAGTAAATGTCAGATATCCGCGGCCTCCCTAATGATTATGCACAGAAATTTACTCACTATTCAGATAGCATTTGCCCCATCAGATGGGCAGGTCTGTATGTCTGGTGACGACCAGCTCTTGTGAGAATGAAGGAAGAAGAGGTCCCAGCGGATGCCCCAGGAGATGTGTTCATAGATACCCCTGTCGCAGGAGCCTCTCAGCAGCTCCTACCAAAATGCCCACGTGTGTCCATGTGCCGGGCAGCAGTGATGCTAGGAAGTTACGCCACATATATATGTAGTCTACCTATGTTAATCAATAGATTCAATAAATCTAAACTTGAAAAATTCCAAAGAGTGATGTTTAGGGGACTTGTCAAATAACCTCAAAGTTAATATGAAAAAAAAATTACGTGCAAAAATGGCCCCCCAAAAGTTCAAGACATAAGAAGAACAATAATAATAAAAACCAGGAGGAAATTTGCTCCGTCTAATAAAATGTATTGCAAAGGAACATACTTGAAAGTGAATGAGATTGGCAAAGAATAAGCGAATAGTTCAGTGGAGTAAAAGTTTGAATTTTGAAACAGATTCTGGTATATGTGGAAAGGATTCAGATTACTTAGGGGAAAGCACTTCATCATTACAGGGATTGAAATATTATTTATTTGGAAATTAAATCCAGTTATGCTTTTGCTAGGTACCGTTCACAAAATTAAATTTGAGATGAATTACTAACTTCAATATTTTGCAAAAGTATTAAGCATTAGAAGAAAGAAAAACACATAATAATTTCCACAGAAGCCAAAAGTACTTTTGAGAAAATGTAAGACTCATAAATATCAAAACACTAGATAAAATAAGGTTTGACCATACGTATTTGTATTTCTCAAGATGGAGAAAAATGGGTTATGTGTATGTATTGTGAATTTAGAAAATCAAAAAGAATTAATTAAAAACCTATTACAAACAAGACGACTTACTAAACTAAAATTTACATGTTGCGATTTAGAAAAATTCACATATAAAATTAATAAATGTCTTATGTAATAACAATAACTATCTAGATTACATGACACAAATCAAGATTCCATTTTCAATAGCCACAAAATTGTTAAAATATTTGGCATACAGCTAACAAGAACTCAACAAAGCCTGTTTAACTATGTGATTTAAGCATTAGAACACTCTTAAAACATACATACACAAACGATAGAGAAATGTCAGAGATATTTTCTTGGCCAGAAAGCCACATGATCCTAAGGATTTTATTTTCTCCTAAGTTACTTTATACGTGTGTCATGATCACATTAAAAATAGTCTCATTTATTTCTTCACCTAGAACAAAATAAGATGATTATAAAATGTTGATGAAACATTAATCGTTCATCAGAAAAAAATGAGGAAACAAATCAAAAGGGAGGGGTAATTCTACCAGAGCTCGAAAAAAATTTTTTTATAAATTCTTCATTATCAAGACCATATGGAATTTGTTTATAAGTAAATATAAAACCTAATGAAAAAGAATGGAGAATTCAAAGAGATACCCAAGATTTATAGAAATTTGTCATTTAAGAAAGATAGCATTTCAAATCACTGGTGAAAATATGCTGCTACTAACGTAGCAGCAGTTAACATGGATGGCATAGCAGCAATTAATAAAGCAAAGCAAACTCAAACAAAAGGTAAATGCCACCAACTAGGTCAAAAGGACACGACAAAAAGTAATTACAAGCTATAATACTTAAAATGGGTGATCAATAATGTTTCAATTTTAAAAAAAGCAAAAAAAACAAAAAACCTCTTAAACTAGGATAATATCACTAATACAATGATGTGTGAAAAAATGAGATGGAAATGACCAAGAAAATGAAATAAAAATGAACAAAATACATAAACAATCTAATAACACAAAAGGAAATTTAAATTGGCATCAATACTTAATTAGGTGCTTAAAATCCCTCATAGAGAACTAGACATTTAAAATATATTGAAATACAATACTTCACCTATTAGATTTGCAAAATTTAATTTTTTGATAACAAACTTGTTATTGAGACTGTGGGGATACAGGTATTATAATACACTCTGGTGGAATGCAAATGGTAGAGCCCATAAGGAGCAGAAACTCGCAAAATTTAGCAAAATTATACTTGTATATTTACTATTTTACACTGTAACCCAATATTCAGGAATCTATATCATATGTAACCTTGAAAAATTATAAGGTGAGGTGTCGACAAGATTGTTAATATGACAATACCTATTACTAAGGGTTGGAAACACCCCAAATTTTCATTCATAAGGTTTGCATGAATAATTAGGGTGCATTTTTACAATCATGATTTCTAAACACTGAGTGTAAAATGTTATTGAAAAAACGAACAAACTGAAGACAACGAAGAGATGTACATGTTCATAGATGAGAAAATAAGAAGGGAAAATATATCGATTCTTCCAAATAAATCTATAAATTTTGTTTATATATAAATAACAATTGACATTTTTTACGCAATTTGATAAATTACTAATTCTATATTTCATACGGTTGAGTAAAGGCATAGAATAGAAAACTCAGTTTTGAAAAAGTACACAAGATACCGTCGCTCGTGGTGACCGTGTGGCTTTAATAGCACACGGCTCCGCGGTCAGGACTGTCACGCCGCGGACTGTGCCTGCCAGCCTGGGGCCGAGGAACCGCCAGGACCGTCGGCCGACGACAGCCCACGCGGGTCCCCCTCACGGCTGTGCTCGGCGCCTCGTCAGCGCGGACCCCTTGCACCGACCTGGAGCGCCCGTGGGAATCCGTCGTGTCGCTGGAACCCGCTGTCATCGGCCGCAGAGGGGCGGGAGCAGGGAGTGGAGAGCGGCCGGTCGTGAGCTCCTGTCCCCGGGCGGGACGGGCGGCCTGGGGGCGGCAGCTGCAGGCAGGGCCACCAGGAGGCGCCACGGAGAGCGCACCCCGCGACCGCGGCTTCCCGTCGGCGGCTCTGAGCGCCGCGCACCGGCGGCTGCGGGGACGCGGCTGACAGCCAGGCGCGGACCGCGTGTCCTCTGTGCGCGGTGGCGTCTGCGCACGCGCACTGTCCCGCTTACAGCAGCTGCTGTCACCACAGGTGAACGCCTCAGGGAACCATGTGGTGCTCTGGACGACACCTCCTGGGAGCCGATGTCTACACTGCAGCCTCCGAGCAGTCGGGGTCGGCACGATCCCCCGTGGCCGTCACCAGGGCCCTGTCCCCTGTCCGGGTTTATGTCCTCTTCCTAGTGGAAGACGCCCCCCATAGACTGCTAAGAAAACGGTCTTGGGCTGCTAAACGTCCAGAGGCCCGTCCTCGCCTTGTCGGACTCACGTTTGACGAGGAAAAGCGGAGATCGGAACCGACTCTGCACGAGACGCTGAAGGATGGACTAACCTGTCGTCTCCCTCTTGAGGCTCCTCCGCAGGGTCCGTCCCCTGGACCCCCACACCCAGAGTTGACACGGTGTCCCCTGTGCTTCCCCAGTGCGGGGCGGCGTGTAGACCCATCGTCACTCTCCACGTGGGGACCTCTGGGGACCTCCGGGACCTGTCCCTTCCTCCTTTCTCCCACGGTTCTCTCCTCCTGCCCATCTCCGCGGCTCTTCCTGGAGCGCGTGTTGTTCAGACACTGGCTCTGCGGACACGCACTTCCGTTTTCTCTCTCTCTTTCCCTTTTACTCCTTTTACTTTTTTATGCTTTTCTTTCAATTGTATCTTTCTTGTTATCCTTTTGTCTTTTTGATCTAATCAGGCTTCCCTTGTGTTATTTTCTCATCTTTCTAGTGAGTTGTTTTCTAATTTAAATTTCAACACTTATGGGCCGCCCCCTGGCGCACTCGGGAGAGAGCAGCGCTGGGAGCGCAGGGGCGCTGCCGCGGGTTCGGATCCCACATAGGGATGGCCGGTGAGCTCACTGGCTGAGCGCCGTGCGGGCGACACCACGCCTAGGGTTACAACGCCCTTAACTGTCACACACAAACACACACAAAACAAACAAACAAAAATTTCAACAGTTATATTTTTAATTTCTAAATGACCTCATGGTTATTTGATTCATCTTCTCCCTCTTCTACTTTAACAATATCTGCTCTTCTTCAGTAAGTCCAACAGTTTCTCTCCTATAACTCTGAGGAAGTTAATGGTATTTTCTGTTTCCCTTGCATGATCTCTATTTCTTCCAATTCGCTTTTTCCTTTTTTGTTTGTTTGCTTTGGCCTATTTCTTATTAGAGGATTTGCTGAAACTAGAGGATTTGCTGAAACATCTGGGGCCCTTGGCATCTGCTCATGGTTAACAGGGCAGCACAGGAAAGTCTTGCTCGTGTGCTGTGGCTTCATGGCCTGTGGGTGACTCTGTGAGGTTCTTTGACTGGGTTCTTGACTGAGGTGCCCAAATCAGCAGAGTGTGTACTGAAGAACTGGACTCCAAGGCCAGATGACATGCATTTGGATTTTTTTTTAATTTTACAAGTTTCCATGACAATTCCTAACGGATCTTAATGCTGAGCACACCCAAGACTGTTAAAACTAGGTATTCATGCCATCGTCAGTCACATAAAGGACACCTACAAATTTAGGATACAGAACTTCCAACAAATAGTCATTTAATACCCGTTATTTGAAACCAAGTGTTTCGTGGACATACGAATTAGAGAGCATCTGGCTTCTTTAAGGGGTAAACAGTGAGGTGGAGCTGAAGATGGAGAGAAGCCCAGAGAGGGGACTAGGAACGTGACAAGTTTGACTTCGCATCTCAGAGGCACTTTTCACTTCATTTCTCTCCATTCATAGCACATGCTAAGTGTAATCACAAGATCGGCGCCTCGGCTTGGTTGAGTTGAAGTCAATGCAAGTCCTAGTTCAAAGAAGCCCTGAGTCTTCTGCTTGGGAGCCAATCCACACCATGACAGACAGATGTGATGGGTTTTAATCGTTAGCAGGGTTGAAGTTGTCGAGGAGAACATGGGAAAATGAAAATTCTGAGAAGAAAGGAGGGAAGCAGCTAAAACTACCATGGAGCAGGGCCGGCCCGTGCGCACTTGGAGAGTGCGGTGCTGACAGCACCAGGGCCACGGGTTCGGGTCCCTATGGAGGGTTGGCTGATTGGCTCACTTGGGAGTGCGTGGTGCTGACAAAACCACAGCAAGGGATAGGATCCCCTTACCGGTCATATTTTTTTTTAAAAAAAAGTAATTTTTTTCAACTGAATAACTTGTCTCCATTGCTTTTTATTATAGAATAAGAGGTGGTTCTGTGTTAAGTATTTTGGCACTTGGAAATAATAAAACCAAAATTAGAGATGGAATGTAGTTCTAAAACCTCATCAAATTACAGTGATAGCTATAGTAATCAAATCCATAAAAGATTCTTAAGTAATTATGACACTCAAAATTCAGAGCTACATGCAAAGTCACAAATATATTTAAAGTTAAAACTCATAGCAATATTAAAAACTTAGCAGCACAGTCACCTACCTTGCCTTGCTGTATGTATCAATCCTTTCAAAGAAGCAGCCTCTCCTAAAGCAATTGTCATTTCACTAAATTGATCACCTGCCTCAAACTCCTTGACATTTGAAACTATTCTTCCAGAGTCATCATTTTAATTTCCCTCCCATGACTTGGAATTACCAGCCTCAATACATTTGCATTGTTCCCTGTACTATTCCACAATGGGGGACAAAAAGCCTACCCTTGCCTTATCTGTGAGCATCTTTTTTCCTTGCAATCAGCTTATTCTCCATAGCAGCAGAGTATCTCTCTGTTGCATATTATTCCAATATGATCATGTATAGGCTGGCTGGTAGCTCAGCTGGTTAGAGCACAGCCTCGTATCACCAAGGTCAAGGGTGTGGATCCCTATATTGGCCAGCCACACACACACACAAAGATTCCAATATGATCATATATTTTACCTAATAGGAGCAGATGACACTGTTTTTGGTTTGTTTTGCTTTTTAATTAAATAAACTTGAAAAATATCTGTTTATTTCAGACCTCTAGAATTTTCTAGGGCTTACTAAGGTTTATCAATTTCTCTCTTGTAAACAAACACATACACAGAGTGCCTGGAACCCAAGTTGGAAGTTACAGCAGAAAGAAGAGACTACATAGGCACAAAAAGAACAGCAAGAAAACTCCAATTCTGATGTTTTACAGGAATGATTTTTCCCTTTGAAAAACATGTGTTCTTTCCATTTCTTTGCCTCTTGAAACTTAACACGTCACCCCTCTCCCAAATATCATCTACTTTCCACTAAACTTACTTGCTTTAATGCTCTTCGTTTTTAAAAGTCAAGTTCATTTGCCACTTTCTGCAAAATAGCTTCTCTCAATTCTCAAAAAAGGAATCTCTTGTCCATTTTCTACTCAGCATCGTTCCAGAGCCTCCCCCAATATTGTTGACATTCTCCTCAATACCACATTTTTAAATGATAGTCCTAAACATAAAAGAAAAGCACGTCGATGGTCATATTGTTTGGATCATTTCTTTTGTCATGGGTGTCAGAATTTTTCACAGATTTTTTCTCATTCAGTTGCATGCCAGGACAAATGAACCATAATTTTCTACTAATGTTTAAGAAATTTGTAATCATCTTCTAGCTAAGATGTCATGAGACCCCCTTTCCTCCCTACACATGTGTACATATCTGCATCCCCTATTCCTAGGGGGATTCTGCAGGAGATGAAGGGAGAGGGCTCCCTTGACTAGTGCGGGTGCCCAAGGTCAGCATGCTGGGGTGTCAGTTTCCTGGGATTGCCTGTGACACTGCTATCAAGGCCATGCACAGAAGCAAGAGGAATGTGTTGGCCAGAGAAGGAAGACCCAGTGGGCTACCTTAGGGGTTCAGAGGTGTCCCCTGAGACTGAGAGTGAAGAAACCCACAGTAAGTAGGACAATCAAGGAGGCTAAAGTGAACGGCAGAAGTCAAGGCAGGATGGTGACTCTGGGAAATCTTTGTGCCCAGGCAGTTCCTGGCTGAAGGAAGTGGTCGGCAGACAGAATTAAAGGGCTGGCAGGTTATCAGGCAGCATGTTCATGGTGACCTTCCATCTGGGTATTCTTGATGAATCCTGTTTCACATGTTTCCAGACAATTCATTCATCAGTACTTGGCACCTATTACTTGCCAGGTGCTGGGCTGGGGGCCTGGAATAGGGGCAGACCGAGGTGTAGACTCTGCTCCTGGGTTGCTGACTGTCAGGTGAGGGGGACTAAGGATCATGGCATAATGCAGAGTGATAACATGTGTAGGTAGAGCACCAGGTAATAAAATCATAGACTCTTCTCAAGGGCAGCACTTCAGGGAGTATTTATGGAGCCCCCGTGTTAGGCCCTTCCTGGATTCTGCACGCAATATAGTGATAGAGTTGCTGTCTCCCAGGACCAGTAGGCTGTGGGCTGGGATAGTGTTGATAGCAATGGATCTACATCACAGCAATGGATGTGTGTCTGGTGTAAAGAAAATGGGGTGTGAAGCCAAAGTATGGGGGTGGAATCCTGATTGTGTCAACAATGGATATTTTATACAATTTGAAAAGAATGGCTGAACATATCTGCATACTTTCATCTAATGGAGATATAAAGTTATTCCATAAATGGAATCTTCCTCAATTCTAGTTATGTTTGCATTGAACATGAGCACTTATCCCTGCCATTCAATGATTTTGAAAATAGGATTTGAATTTGTGAATACTATTTCTTACTTACTTACATCTTACACATCAGTTACATGTTGCCGCCATCTTAATGGACCCATCGCCTCTGGTTCTTCTCTGCAAATGGTGTTCATTTCCTACCATCTTCAGGTAGCTTCCTAATCTAGAATATTCTGAAGGCCTCCTAGATCACTTTCCTCTCTTAGAATGTCAGGCACTCGATAGCACGTCTTCTCCTCTTTCTTATCCTGGGATCATCTCCCAAGCCAGGGTGCAGCTGAATCAGCTCTTTCTCCAGCTCTCGGCACCATGCTTGGCATATGGTGGATACAAACAGAGAGAACAGAGGAGACAGAGCACAAGACTCTAGAGACAGGCGTGTTACAATGACATTTAGAAAGTGACACCTTCTCACTTTTGATCCTGTATTGGTTAGAAGTGAGTCACTAAGTCCAGTCCACACTGCAGGGCAGGGGATTACGTGAGGATGTGTGCAGCAGATGGTGGGGACCACTGGGAGCCCCTGAGGAGTCGCCAACCACACAGACAGAGATGTGGCACTTGAGTCCAAACCTAAATACACACGAAGCCATTGTGAGGTTTTATGGAGGAAAGCAGTATGTGAATGCATGAAATTCCAACTGTCGCATGGTGCAGACAGGGAAAACAGACCAAGAGCAAAAGTGACATTTTCAAGATTATATGACAGGAACCAGACCTGTCGTTAGTCGTATTCCATGCTACCTTCCACACCGTCGTGGATTTTATCTCTAGTCTTGTTTATTAGCTGCATGTGACACCGGCCATAGGTTTCAGAGATGTTTCCTCACACATGCCTGATGCCATCCCTAGGAAGAAGATGCTAGAAAGATCCCCACTGTGCAAAAGGGGAGACTGGGGAGGTCATGAGAGTGACAATGGCTTGTCCAGGGTCACATAAAGTGATAAGAAGCAGGAGCTGGGGATGAACCTACGTGTATCTCCTCTGAGCTGTGACGCTGGCTGCACCCAGGCCTTGCACAGGGGTGTGGTCAGGCAGTGTTGGTGGAAGGGTGGGCAATAGAGAGAGTTCATGGGGAAGGAGGGTCAGCAGACAGGTACCCAGAGGGGCATTTGCAGTCTTGTACACAGAGGAGGGGCTCAGGAAATGAGGTATCAGGAAGTGACTTCACTTCCTTGACGACAGACCCCAACAGAACTCGGAACTCGGTAACCTGGCACCCACATTCTATACACAGCCCCTTCCCCAGCTCACTTGGCCACAGGCAGAGTGAGATGTTGTGCTGTATCCCGAGGTCCCGGGGCCGTAGCCCCAGGAAGCCCTGTGCTGAGAGGCTTGTCCAATGCTTCCAGCGCTGGTTCAGCCCTCGCCCTCGACCCCTGTGGCCGTCTGGGAGGAGGTCCCCAAGGGTAATGTCAGGTGGCCCAGAGGAGGTTGGGCAAGGCCAGGCCAGCACTATGAGCCTCCCTGGGTGACCGCAGCCCCTCCTCCTGAGTGTGTGGGGAACGGGGACATGGGACACCCTCCCAGGGCAGGGGCAGAGGGTGGGGGGTTTATAAACCTGCTGGTCCTGGTGTGTTCACACCTCAGGTCTGGCTGGAGGGTGAACGGGGACTGCCGGGGTGGCAACCACCACCCTGTACATTAACCCTGGGCCCTCAGGCTGTCTTCTCATGTCCTCCCTGGGGTTAAGACTGGCCTCCAGCCCCTGCCCTCCTTGGGGTTCACGGTGCTGTCACTGTGTATCTCTCCCCTGTCCTGTCCTAGAGTGAAGACACATCTTCATTGAGCTCGGATGCCACCCACATGGTGTGGCCTGTCCCGGCACGCACCCTGAAGAAGCGGGTGGAGCACCTGGTGCCTGCTGTCTTGGGTGGTGACCAATCTTATGTCCACCTGTTTCTGTCAAGCTACAAGAACTTTGCCAGTCCCCGGCATGTGCTGCACCTGCTTTTCCTCAGGTGAGCACTCAGGCCCTGGATCACACAGTGTCACTAGGCCGCCTCCCAGCTGTGAGTCTTAGGAGTGTCACCACACCCCTCTGAGCCTCAGTTTCCTCCTGTGTTCAGTGGGTGGTCACAGGAACAAGCTCCAGTGGGTCCCCCATGGAAAGTGCTGCTCCTGAGTCCAGCCCTGTGGAAGGTCTGCTGGAGGGGCCACGGTCGTCCTCATTCAGGATTCCTGACACCCCCACGAGGAAGTCTCTGTCACCCCCTCACTGACCTCGTTGACTTGGGCTTCACTGTTTTCACATTTTTACAGGAAATTTGAGATTCTATCTGTAGGCTTCTGGGTGTATTCAAAGCAGGGAGACCAGAGGCGGCCAGAGCGGCTTCAGGTGCACCCAGAGATCTTGGGAGGAGTTGGTTGGGGTTCATTCCTTCAACAATCATACGTGAAGCCACACTATGTGCAGTCACTTTCTGGGCACTGACCATAATCCAATGAACCGAGGAGACTGCATTCCCTGCCCTCCTGGGCTTCCATTCAAGTCAGAGGTGAGACAGTCACAGTAGACATGAGAAGCAAGTAGTGCCACCATATGGTAGATTTGACACACTCCTGACCTCTTCTACGTATGGAAACATGATTTCTGATTGTGACGGGGATGGAGAATCCCTGGAGCAGCTAAAATGGTAAGTGGGGTTTAGGTGCAGAAGGAGGGGCTCCCATCTCCACACAACTGCGTGTGGTCTGCGGGGGCCTGTGGGTGGGGGGCTGGCAGAACTCTGGCTCTCACACATCTTATGATTCCTGCTACAGGGCTGAGGGCTCAAGGCTTTCCCTGCAGGGAAAGGAGTCAAGACGGCTGGGGATGTGGTCCCAGGCACCGTAGGGTGTGTGAGAGGCTGGACAGCAGAGTGAGCCCAGAGAGAATCCATCCCCACGCCCTCCCACCCAGCCCTGCCCACACCCCCAGAGCCCGTGCTGAGCCAGAGCAGGAGGTGTGCAGAGCATCCCGCTCACACTCGGGGCTGGAGCCTCCATGGGGATGCTCAGCTGGTGCTGAGGGTGCAGAGTGTGGTCAGGGCCAAGAGATTGCTGTCACTGGGAAAAGGATATGCAGATTTTCATGCAGACACTTGGGCAGTACATTCACGTGTGAGCTCAAGTTTGGGCTTTTCCAAGGGCCCTGGGTAGGCCAGGGGAGCAGCGCCTCCCTCTGTTTCCTCATTTATCAGATATTGCTGGACACCTCCTGTGTGCCAGTGAGTAATGCCCAGAGCAGACAGCACCCTCCTGGGGTGGACAGGTCATTCCAGCAGGGATGGGGCAGTGACACAGACAGAGGAGGTAGTCAGGTTTCCCTGAAGAAGGGAAACGTGGTCACATCAGTGGTTGAAGGCTCCTCCCATGGAGGCTTTTGCCAGCCCCTCCTTGGCTGCCAGGCCCATCTGTGCCAGAACTGCCATACTGGGGGTGGACATTGGATGGGCTGGTCTATGGACAGGCACGGGCAGAGGGTACAAGACTGCAGCTCACTCAGGGGAGCCTTGGGAGGGCAGCATAGAGGGATAGGCCAGGCCTCTGATGCTGTTGCCCACCTGTCTCCCACAGTGCCATGTCCTCTGTCTTAAAGATCTGGCTGGAATTCTATTCCACCGATTTCCACGAGCCTCCTGAATTTCATTCTTTGAAGTTTCTTTCGGCCTATGTACATATCAGTATGTGAGGTTCAGAGGTGGAGCGTAAGGCTGATCTTCTTCTGGCGCAGCTGGAGAAGCCGGAGCACCTGGAGCCTAGTGAGGCGGAGACTGAGGGTGAGGAGGAAGAGGGTGGGTGCCTGTGCGGGTTTGGGGAGGGGCCTGGGCTGGGCCACACAGAGCAGAGTTTCCAGAAGCAGGCTGGGGACAGGGGCACTGAGTACTCAGAACGATCATACAGTGTTCTGCAGTGTGGGGAGACTTCCTGAGGCTGGGTCTCTGGACTTGGGCTTCTAGAAAGACAGTGTCATTGGATGAGACATAGAAACTCACATTGATATTTTCAATTGTTGTCTCTCCAGTTCCAGCTTCCGCCCAGGCTGAACAACTGTCCCAAGAGCTGCTGCCATGTTCGGCTCGAGTTCCAGCTCCAGCTCCACCTCCACTGCCAGAGGCAGAGCGAGAGCAAGATCCAGAGCCCAAGCCAGAGCAAGAAGTAGAGCAGGAGCAAGATCCAGAGCAAGAGGTAGAGCAGGAGCAAGATCCAGAGCAAGAGGTAGAGCAGGAACAAGATCCAGAGCAAGTGGTAGATCAGACGCAAGATCCAGAGCAGGAGCAACAGAAAGATCAAGAGAAAGATCAGGAGAAAGAGCAAGAGAAAGAGCAGGAGAAAGATCAAGATCCAGAGGTAGAGCTAGAGCAACCTGACATAACCGTTCCTGAAACATCAGAAGAATTAGAAGAAACACCAGCACCCAGGGGAGCCCTGGCTCCAGAGCTCCCACAAACACCCTCACCAGTCCCCACTCCAGATCTGTTCTTGCCCTTCCTTGACGCTGTGCTTCTCCTCATTTTTGTCTGTGTCCTGCATCTCCTCAAATTTTTTCATCTTTTATTTTCAATAATATCCCTTGTAGAAAATAAAGTGTTTTTAATATTTTCAAAATTACCATTCAGTGGCACTGAGTACATTTTTAATATGGTGCAACCCTTACCACCATCTAGTGATCGAACAGCTTCATCAACTCTGTAGCCATTAAGCTGTCACTCCCCATCCCGCCTCTCCCTGTCCCTGACTACCACTCCATTTTCTGTGTGTGTGAATTTACCTATCGTGGATTGTTCCTATCAGTACCGTTATATGTTATGTGGCCTTTTGTGTCTGGCCGCATAATATGAGAAAGATCTGATTAATTTTCATTTTATGTTTTTAGTAAGAGGAAAATTACAGAAAAATCAAAGACTCTATGTAGAAACACAAAGCCCTGATAGTTATTATTGCCATAATCTCGAAATAGGAACTACTTTTGAATGACCAGAGAGCCAGAAGCCACTGAGGAAAATGCTGACTTTTCCTGGTCCAAACAAAAACCAGAATAATGTCAAAAGGTGAAAAGACAAACCCCAGACTGGAAAATTCTTCATGGGCAGAGAAAGGGTAGTATGCATCCTAGTTGTACAAAGAGTTCTCATTTATCCATAGGGATAAAGGACATATTCCCGCAGTTCCACAGGGAAGCAATTCACATGGCCAGTAAATGTCAGATATCCGCGGCCTCCCTAATGATTATGCACAGAAATTTACTCACTATTCAGATAGCATTTGCCCCATCAGATGGGCAGGTCTGTATGTCTGGTGACGACCAGCTCTTGTGAGAATGAAGGAAGAAGAGGTCCCAGCGGATGCCCCAGGAGATGTGTTCATAGATACCCCTGTCGCAGGAGCCTCTCAGCAGCTCCTACCAAAATGCCCACGTGTGTCCATGTGCCGGGCAGCAGTGATGCTAGGAAGTTACGCCACATATATATGTAGTCTACCTATGTTAATCAATAGATTCAATAAATCTAAACTTGAAAAATTCCAAAGAGTGATGTTTAGGGGACTTGTCAAATAACCTCAAAGTTAATATGAAAAAAAAATTACGTGCAAAAATGGCCCCCAAAAAGTTCAAGACATAAGAAGAACAATAATAATAAAAACCAGGAGGAAATTTGCTCCGTCTAATAAAATGTATTGCAAAGGAACATACTTGAAAGTGAATGAGATTGGCAAAGAATAAGCGAATAGTTCAGTGGAGTAAAAGTTTGAATTTTGAAACAGATTCTGGTATATGTGGAAAGGATTCAGATTACTTAGGGGAAAGCACTTCATCATTACAGGGATTGAAATATTATTTATTTGGAAATTAAATCCAGTTATGCTTTTGCTAGGTACCGTTCACAAAATTAAATTTGAGATGAATTACTAACTTCAATATTTTGCAAAAGTATTAAGCATTAGAAGAAAGAAAAACACATAATAATTTCCACAGAAGCCAAAAGTACTTTTGAGAAAATGTAAGACTCATAAATATCAAAACACTAGATAAAATAAGGTTTGACCATACGTATTTGTATTTCTCAAGATGGAGAAAAATGGGTTATGTGTATGTATTGTGAATTTAGAAAATCAAAAAGAATTAATTAAAAACCTATTACAAACAAGACGACTTACTAAACTAAAATTTACATGTTGCGATTTAGAAAAATTCACATATAAAATTAATAAATGTCTTATGTAATAACAATAACTATCTAGATTACATGACACAAATCAAGATTCCATTTTCAATAGCCACAAAATTGTTAAAATATTTGGCATACAGCTAACAAGAACTCAACAAAGCCTGTTTAACTATGTGATTTAAGCATTAGAACACTCTTAAAACATACATACACAAACGATAGAGAAATGTCAGAGATATTTTCTTGGCCAGAAAGCCACATGATCCTAAGGATTTTATTTTCTCCTAAGTTACTTTATACGTGTGTCATGATCACATTAAAAATAGTCTCATTTATTTCTTCACCTAGAACAAAATAAGATGATTATAAAATGTTGATGAAACATTAATCGTTCATCAGAAAAAAATGAGGAAACAAATCAAAAGGGAGGGGTAATTCTACCAGAGCTCGAAAAAAATTTTTTTATAAATTCTTCATTATCAAGACCATATGGAATTTGTTTATAAGTAAATATAAAACCTAATGAAAAAGAATGGAGAATTCAAAGAGATACCCAAGATTTATAGAAATTTGTCATTTAAGAAAGATAGCATTTCAAATCACTGGTGAAAATATGCTGCTACTAACGTAGCAGCAGTTAACATGGATGGCATAGCAGCAATTAATAAAGCAAAGCAAACTCAAACAAAAGGTAAATGCCACCAACTAGGTCAAAAGGACACGACAAAAAGTAATTACAAGCTATAATACTTAAAATGGGTGATCAATAATGTTTCAATTTTAAAAAAAGCAAAAAAAACAAAAAACCTCTTAAACTAGGATAATATCACTAATACAATGATGTGTGAAAAAATGAGATGGAAATGACCAAGAAAATGAAATAAAAATGAACAAAATACATAAACAATCTAATAACACAAAAGGAAATTTAAATTGGCATCAATACTTAATTAGGTGCTTAAAATCCCTCATAGAGAACTAGACATTTAAAATATATTGAAATACAATACTTCACCTATTAGATTTGCAAAATTTAATTTTTTGATAACAAACTTGTTATTGAGACTGTGGGGATACAGGTATTATAATACACTCTGGTGGAATGCAAATGGTAGAGCCCATAAGGAGCAGAAACTCGCAAAATTTAGCAAAATTATACTTGTATATTTACTATTTTACACTGTAACCCAATATTCAGGAATCTATATCATATGTAACCTTGAAAAATTATAAGGTGAGGTGTCGACAAGATTGTTAATATGACAATACCTATTACTAAGGGTTGGAAACACCCCAAATTTTCATTCATAAGGTTTGCATGAATAATTAGGGTGCATTTTTACAATCATGATTTCTAAACACTGAGTGTAAAATGTTATTGAAAAAACGAACAAACTGAAGACAACGAAGAGATGTACATGTTCATAGATGAGAAAATAAGAAGGGAAAATATATCAATTCTTCCAAATAAATCTATAAATTTTGTTTATATATAAATAACAATTGACATTTTTTACGCAATTTGATAAATTACTAATTCTATATTTCATACGGTTGAGTAAAGGCATAGAATAGAAAACTCAGTTTTGAAAAAGTACACAAGATACCGTCGCTCGTGGTGACCGTGTGGCTTTAATAGCACACGGCTCCGCGGTCAGGACTGTCACGCCGCGGACTGTGCCTGCCAGCCTGGGGCCGAGGAACCGCCAGGACCGTCGGCCGACGACAGCCCACGCGGGTCCCCCTCACGGCTGTGCTCGGCGCCTCGTCAGCGCGGACCCCTTGCACCGACCTGGAGCGCCCGTGGGAATCCGTCGTGTCGCTGGAACCCGCTGTCATCGGCCGCAGAGGGGCGGGAGCAGGGAGTGGAGAGCGGCCGGTCGTGAGCTCCTGTCCCCGGGCGGGACGGGCGGCCTGGGGGCGGCAGCTGCAGGCAGGGCCACCAGGAGGCGCCACGGAGAGCGCACCCCGCGACCGCGGCTTCCCGTCGGCGGCTCTGAGCGCCGCGCACTGGCGGCTGCGGGGACGCGGCTGACAGCCAGGCGCGGACCGCGTGTCCTCTGTGCGCGGTGGCGTCTGCGCACGCGCACTGTCCCGCTTACATCAGCTGCTGTCACCACAGGTGAACGCCTCAGGGAACCATGTAGTGCTCTGGACGACACCTCCTGGGAGCCGATGTCTACACTGCAGCCTCCGAGCAGTCGGGGTCGGCACGATCCCCCGTGGCCGTCACCAGGGCCCTGTCCCCTGTCCGGGTTTATGTCCTCTTCCTAGTGGAAGACGCCCCCCATAGACTGCTAAGAAAACGGTCTTGGGCTGCTAAACGTCCAGAGGCCCGTCCTCGCCTTGTCGGACTCACGTTTGACGAGGAAAAGCGGAGATCGGAACCGACTCTGCATGAGACGCTGAAGGCCGGACTAACCTGTCGTCTCCCTCTTGAGGCTCCTCCGCAGGGTCCGTCCCCTGGACCCCCACAAACAGAGTTGACACGGTGTCCCCTGTGCTTCCCCAGTGCGGGGCGGCGTGTGGACCCATCGTCACTCTCCACGTGGGGACCTCTGGGGACCTCCGGGACCTGTCCCTTCCTCCTTTCTCCCACGGTTCTCTCCTCCTGCCCATCTCCGCGGCTCTTCCTGGAGCGCGTGTTGTTCAGACACTGGCTCTGCGGACACGCACTTCCGTTTTCTCTCTCTCTTTCCCTTTTACTCCTTTTACTTTTTTATGCTTTTCTTTCAATTGTATCTTTCTTGTTATCCTTTTGTCTTTTTGATCTAATCAGGCTTCCCTTGTGTTATTTTCTCATCTTTCTAGTGAGTTGTTTTCTAATTTAAATTTCAACACTTATGGGCCGCCCCCTGGCGCACTCGGGAGAGAGCAGCGCTGGGAGCGCAGGGGCGCTGCCGCGGGTTCGGATCCCACATAGGGATGGCCGGTGAGCTCACTGGCTGAGCGCCGTGCGGGCGACACCACGCCTAGGGTTACAACGCCCTTAACTGTCACACACAAACACACACAAAACAAACAAACAAAAATTTCAACAGTTATATTTTTAATTTCTAAATGACCTCATGGTTATTTGATTCATCTTCTCCCTCTTCTACTTTAACAATATCTGCTCTTCTTCAGTAAGTCCAACAGTTTCTCTCCTATAACTCTGAGGAAGTTAATGGTATTTTCTGTTTCCCTTGCATGATCTCTATTTCTTCCAATTCGCTTTTTCCTTTTTTGTTTGTTTGCTTTGGCCTATTTCTTATTAGAGGATTTGCTGAAACTAGAGGATTTGCTGAAACATCTGGGGCCCTTGGCATCTGCTCATGGTTAACAGGGCAGCACAGGAAAGTCTTGCTCGTGTGCTGTGGCTTCATGGCCTGTGGGTGACTCTGTGAGGTTCTTTGACTGGGTTCTTGACTGAGGTGCCCAAATCAGCAGAGTGTGTACTGAAGAACTGGACTCCAAGGCCAGATGACATGCATTTGGATTTTTTTTTAATTTTACAAGTTTCCATGACAATTCCTAACGGATCTTAATGCTGAGCACACCCAAGACTGTTAAAACTAGGTATTCATGCCATCGTCAGTCACATAAAGGACACCTACAAATTTAGGATACAGAACTTCCAACAAATAGTCATTTAATACCCGTTATTTGAAACCAAGTGTTTCGTGGACATACGAATTAGAGAGCATCTGGCTTCTTTAAGGGGTAAACAGTGAGGTGGAGCTGAAGATGGAGAGAAGCCCAGAGAGGGGACTAGGAACGTGACAAGTTTGACTTCGCATCTCAGAGGCACTTTTCACTTCATTTCTCTCCATTCATAGCACATGCTAAGTGTAATCACAAGATCGGCGCCTCGGCTTGGTTGAGTTGAAGTCAATGCAAGTCCTAGTTCAAAGAAGCCCTGAGTCTTCTGCTTGGGAGCCAATCCACACCATGACAGACAGATGTGATGGGTTTTAATCGTTAGCAGGGTTGAAGTTGTCGAGGAGAACATGGGAAAATGAAAATTCTGAGAAGAAAGGAGGGAAGCAGCTAAAACTACCATGGAGCAGGGCCGGCCCGTGCGCACTTGGAGAGTGCGGTGCTGACAGCACCAGGGCCACGGGTTCGGGTCCCTATGGAGGGTTGGCTGATTGGCTCACTTGGGAGTGCGTGGTGCTGACAAAACCACAGCAAGGGATAGGATCCCCTTACCGGTCATATTTTTTTTAAAAAAAAAGTAATTTTTTTCAACTGAATAACTTGTCTCCATTGCTTTTTATTATAGAATAAGAGGTGGTTCTGTGTTAAGTATTTTGGCACTTGGAAATAATAAAACCAAAATTAGAGATGGAATGTAGTTCTAAAACCTCATCAAATTACAGTGATAGCTATAGTAATCAAATCCATAAAAGATTCTTAAGTAATTATGACACTCAAAATTCAGAGCTACATGCAAAGTCACAAATATATTTAAAGTTAAAACTCATAGCAATATTAAAAACTTAGCAGCACAGTCACCTACCTTGCCTTGCTGTATGTATCAATCCTTTCAAAGAAGCAGCCTCTCCTAAAGCAATTGTCATTTCACTAAATTGATCACCTGCCTCAAACTCCTTGACATTTGAAACTATTCTTCCAGAGTCATCATTTTAATTTCCCTCCCATGACTTGGAATTACCAGCCTCAATACATTTGCATTGTTCCCTGTACTATTCCACAATGGGGGACAAAAAGCCTACCCTTGCCTTATCTGTGAGCATCTTTTTTCCTTGCAATCAGCTTATTCTCCATAGCAGCAGAGTATCTCTCTGTTGCATATTATTCCAATATGATCATGTATAGGCTGGCTGGTAGCTCAGCTGGTTAGAGCACAGCCTCGTATCACCAAGGTCAAGGGTGTGGATCCCTATATTGGCCAGCCACACACACACACAAAGATTCCAATATGATCATATATTTTACCTAATAGGAGCAGATGACACTGTTTTTGGTTTGTTTTGCTTTTTAATTAAATAAACTTGAAAAATATCTGTTTATTTCAGACCTCTAGAATTTTCTAGGGCTTACTAAGGTTTATCAATTTCTCTCTTGTAAACAAACACACACACAGAGTGCCTGGAACCCAAGTTGGAAGTTACAGCAGAAAGAAGAGACTACATAGGCACAAAAAGAACAGCAAGAAAACTCCAATTCTGATGTTTTACAGGAATGATTTTTCCCTTTGAAAAACATGTGTTCTTTCCATTTCTTTGCCTCTTGAAACTTAACACGTCACCCCTCTCCCAAATATCATCTACTTTCCACTAAACTTACTTGCTTTAATGCTCTTCGTTTTTAAAAGTCAAGTTCATTTGCCACTTTCTGCAAAATAGCTTCTCTCAATTCTCAAAAAAGGAATCTCTTGTCCATTTTCTACTCAGCATCGTTCCAGAGCCTCCCCCAATATTGTTGACATTCTCCTCAATACCACATTTTTAAATGATAGTCCTAAACATAAAAGAAAAGCACCTCGATGGTCATATTGTTTGGATCATTTCTTTTGTCATGGGTGTCAGAATTTTTCACAGATTTTTTCTCATTCAGTTGCATGCCAGGACAAATGAACCATAATTTTCTACTAATGTTTAAGAAATTTGTAATCATCTTCTAGCTAAGATGTCATGAGACCCCCTTTCCTCCCTACACATGTGTACATATCTGCATCCCCTATTCCTAGGGGAATTCTGCAGGAGATGAAGGGAGAGGGCTCCCTTGACTAGTGCGGGTGCCCAAGGTCAGCATGCTGGGGTGTCAGTTTCCTGGGATTGCCTGTGACACTGCTATCAAGGCCATGCACAGAAGCAAGAGGAATGTGTTGGCCAGAGAAGGAAGACCCAGTGGGCTACCTTAGGGGTTCAGAGGTGTCCCCTGAGACTGAGAGTGAAGAAACCCACAGTAAGTAGGACAATCAAGGAGGCTAAAGTGAACGGCAGAAGTCAAGGCAGGATGGTGACTCTGGGAAATCTTTGTGCCCAGGCAGTTCCTGGCTGAAGGAAGTGGTCGGCAGACAGAATTAAAGGGCTGGCAGGTTATCAGGCAGCATGTTCATGGTGACCTTCCATCTGGGTATTCTTGATGAATCCTGTTTCACATGTTTCCAGACAATTCATTCATCAGTACTTGGCACCTATTACTTGCCAGGTGCTGGGCTGGGGGCCTGGAATAGGGGCAGACCGAGGTGTAGACTCTGCTCCTGGGTTGCTGACTGTCAGGTGAGGGGGACTAAGGATCATGGCATAATGCAGAGTGATAACATGTGTAGGTAGAGCACCAGGTAATAAAATCATAGACTCTTCTCAAGGGCAGCACTTCAGGGAGTATTTATGGAGCCCCCGTGTTAGGCCCTTCCTGGATTCTGCACGCAATATAGTGATAGAGTTGCTGTCTCCCAGGACCAGTAGGCTGTGGGCTGGGATAGTGTTGACAGCAATGGATCTACATCACAGCAATGGATGTGTGTCTGGTGTAAAGAAAATGGGGTGTGAAGCCAAAGTATGGGGGTGGAATCCTGATTGTGTCAACAATGGATATTTTATACAATTTGAAAAGAATGGCTGAACATATCTGCATACTTTCATCTAATGGAGATATAAAGTTATTCCATAAATGGAATCTTCCTCAATTCTAGTTATGTTTGCATTGAACATGAGCACTTATCCCTGCCATTCAATGATTTGGAAAATAGGATTTGAATTTGTGAATACTATTTCTTACTTACTTACATCTTACACATCAGTTACATGTTGCCGTCATCTTAATGGACCCATCGCCTCTGGTTCTTCTCTGCAAATGGTGTTCATTTCCTACCATCTTCAGGTAGCTTCCTAATCTAGAATATTCTGAAGGCCTCCTAGATCACTTTCCTCTCTTAGAATGTCAGGCACTCGATAGCACGTCTTCTCCTCTTTCTTATCCTGGGATCATCTCCCAAGCCAGGGTGCAGCTGAATCAGCTCTTTCTCCAGCTCTCGGCACCATGCTTGGCATATGGTGGATACAAACAGAGAGAACAGAGGAGACAGAGCACAAGACTCTAGAGACAGGCGTGTTACAATGACATTTAGAAAGTGACACCTTCTCACTTTTGATCCTGTATTGGTTAGAAGTGAGTCACTAAGTCCAGTCCACACTGCAGGGCAGGGGATTACGTGAGGATGTGTGCAGCAGATGGTGGGGACCACTGGGAGCCCCTGAGGAGTCGCCAACCACACAGACAGAGATGTGGCACTTGAGTCCAAACCTAAATACACACGAAGCCATTGTGAGGTTTTATGGAGGAAAGCAGTATGTGAATGCATGAAATTCCAACTGTCGCATGGTGCAGACAGGGAAAACAGACCAAGAGCAAAAGTGACATTTTCAAGATTATATGACAGGAACCAGACCTGTCGTTAGTCGTATTCCATGCTACCTTCCACACCGTCGTGGATTTTATCTCTAGTCTTGTTTATTAGCTGCATGTGACACCGGCCATAGGTTTCAGAGATGTTTTCTCACACATGCCTGATGCCATCCCTAGGAAGAAGATGCTAGAAAGATCCCCACTGTGCAAAAGGGGAGACTGGGGAGGTCATGAGAGTGACAATGGCTTGTCCAGGGTCACATAAAGTGATAAGAAGCAGGAGCTGGGGATGAACCTACGTGTATCTCCTCTGAGCTGTGATGCTGGCTGCACCCAGGCCTTGCACAGGGGTGTGGTCAGGCAGTGTTGGTGGAAGGGTGGGCAATAGAGAGAGTTCATGGGGAAGGAGGGTCAGCAGACAGGTACCCAGAGGGGCATTTGCAGTCTTGTACACAGAGGAGGGGCTCAGGAAATGAGGTATCAGGAAGTGACTTCACTTCCTTGACGACAGACCCCAACAGAACTCGGAACTCGGTAACCTGGCACCCACATTCTATACACAGCCCCTTCCCCAGCTCACTTGGCCACAGGCAGAGTGAGATGTTGTGCTGTATCCCGAGGTCCCGGGGCCGTAGCCCCAGGAAGCCCTGTGCTGAGAGGCTTGTCCAATGCTTCCAGCGCTGGTTCAGCCCTCGCCCTCGACCCCTGTGGCCGTCTGGGAGGAGGTCCCCAAAGGTAATGTCAGGTGGCCCAGAGGAGGTTGGGCAAGGCCAGGCCAGCACTATGAGCCTCCCTGGGTGACCGCAGCCCCTCCTCCTGAGTGTGTGGGGAACGGGGACATGGGACACCCTCCCAGGGCAGGGGCAGAGGGTGGGGGGTTTATAAACCTGCTGGTCCTGGTGTGTTCACACCTCAGGTCTGGCTGGAGGGTGAACGGGGACTGCCGGGGTGGCAACCACCACCCTGTACATTAACCCTGGGCCCTCAGGCTGTCTTCTCATGTCCTCCCTGGGGTTAAGACTGGCCTCCAGCCCCTGCCCTCCTTGGGGTTCACGGTGCTGTCACTGTGTATCTCTCCCCTGTCCTGTCCTAGAGTGAAGACACATCTTCATTGAGCTCGGATGCCACCCACATGGTGTGGCCTGTCCCGGCACGCACCCTGAAGAAGCGGGTGGAGCACCTGGTGCCTGCTGTCTTGGGTGGTGACCAATCTTATGTCCACCTGTTTCTGTCAAGCTACAAGAACTTTGCCAGTCCCCGGCATGTGCTGCACCTGCTTTTCCTCAGGTGAGCACTCAGGCCCTGGATCACACAGTGTCACTAGGCCGCCTCCCAGCTGTGAGTCTTAGGACTGTCACCACACCCCTCTGAGCCTCAGTTTCCTCCTGTGTTCAGTGGGTGGTCACAGGAACAAGCTCCAGTGGGTCCCCCATGGAAAGTGCTGCTCCTGAGTCCAGCCCTGTGGAAGGTCTGCTGGAGGGGCCACGGTCGTCCTCATTCAGGATTCCTGACACCCCCACGAGGAAGTCTCTGTCACCCCCTCACTGACCTCGTTGACTTGGGCTTCACTGTTTTCACATTTTTACAGGAAATTTGAGATTCTATCTGTAGGCTTCTGGGTGTATTCAAAGCAGGGAGACCAGAGGCGGGCAGAGCGGCTTCAGGTGCACCCAGAGATCTTGGGAGGAGTTGGTTGGGGTTCATTCCTTCAACAATCATACGTGAAGCCACACTATGTGCAGTCACTTTCTGGGCACTGACCATAATCCAATGAACCGAGGAGACTGCATTCCCTGCCCTCCTGGGCTTCCATTCAAGTCAGAGGTGAGACAGTCACAGTAGACATGAGAAGCAAGTAGTGCCACCATATGGTAGATTTGACACACTCCTGACCTCCTCTAGGTATGGAAACATGATTTCTGATTGTGACGGGGATGGCGAATCCCTGGAGCAGCTAAAATGGTAAGTGGGGTTTAGGTGCAGAAGGAGGGGCTCCCATCTCCACACAACTGCGTGTGGTCTGCGGGGGCCTGTGGGTGGGGGGCTGGCAGAACTCTGGCTCTCACACATCTTATGATTCCTGCTACAGGGCTGAGGGCTCAAGGCTTTCCCTGCAGGGAAAGGAGTCAAGACGGCTGGGGATGTGGTCCCAGGCACCGTAGGGTGTGTGAGAGGCTGGACAGCAGAGTGAGCCCAGAGAGAATCCATCCCCACGCCCTCCCACCCAGCCCTGCCCACACCCCCAGAGCCCGTGCTGAGCCAGAGCAGGAGGTGTGCAGAGCATCCCGCTCACACTCGGGGCTGGAGCCTCCATGGGGATGCTCAGCTGGTGCTGAGGGTGCAGAGTGTGGTCAGGGCCAAGAGATTGCTGTCACTGGGAAAAGGATATGCAGATTTTCATGCAGACACTTGGGCAGTACATTCACGTGTGAGCTCAAGTTTGGGCTTTTCCAAGGGCCCTGGGTAGGCCAGGGGAGCAGCGCCTCCCTCTGTTTCCTCATTTATCAGATATTGCTGGACACCTCCTGTGTGCCAGTGAGTAATGCCCAGAGCAGACAGCACCCTCCTGGGGTGGACAGGTCATTCCAGCAGGGATGGGGCAGTGACACAGACAGAGGAGGTTGTCAGGTTTCCCTGAAGGAGGGAAACGTGGTCACATCAGTGGTTGAAGGCTCCTCCCATGGAGGCTTTTGCCAGCCCCTCCTTGGCTGCCAGGCCCATCTGTGCCAGAACTGCCATACTGGGGGTGGACATTGGATGGGCTGGTCTATGGACAGGCACGGGCAGAGGGTACAAGACTGCAGCTCACTCAGGGGAGCCTTGGGAGGGCAGCATAGAGGGATAGGCCAGGCCTCTGATGCTGTTGCCCACCTGTCTCCCACAGTGCCATGTCCTCTGTCTTAAAGATCTGGCTGGAATTCTATTCCACCGATTTCCACGAGCCTCCTGAATTTCATTATCTGAAGTTTCTTTCGGCCTCTGTACATATCAGTATGCGAGGTTCAGAGGTGGAGCGTAAGGCTGATCTTCTTCTGGCGCAGCTGGAGAAGCCGGAGCACCTGGAGCCTAGTGAGGCGGAGACTGAGGGTGAGGAGGAAGAGGGTGGGTGCCTGTGCGGGTTTGGGGAGGGGCCTGGGCTGGGCCACACAGAGCAGAGTTTCCAGAAGCAGGCTGGGGACAGGGGCACTGAGTACTCAGAACAATCATACAGTGTTCTGCAGTGTGGGGAGACTTCCTGAGGCTGGGTCTCTGGACTTGGGCTTCTAGAAAGACAGTGTCATTGGATGAGACATAGAAACTCACATTGATATTTTCAATTGTTGTCTCTCCAGTTCCAGCTTCCGCCCAGGCTGAACAACTGTCCCAAGAGCTGCTGCCATGTTCGGCTCGAGTTCCAGCTCCAGCTCCACCTCCACTGCCAGAGGCAGAGCGAGAGCAAGATCCAGAGCCCAAGCCAGAGCAAGAAGTAGAGCAGGAGCAAGATCCAGAGCAAGAGGTAGAGCAGGAGCAAGATCCAGAGCAAGAGGTAGAGCAGGAACAAGATCCAGAGCAGGAGCAACAGAAAGATCAAGAGAAAGATCAGGAGAAAGAGCAAGAGAAAGAGCAGGAGAAAGATCAAGATCCAGAGGTAGAGCTAGAGCAACCTGACATAACCGTTCCTGAAACATCAGAAGAATTAGAAGAAACACCAGCACCCAGGGGAGCCCTGGCTCCAGAGCTCCCACAAACACCCTCACCAGTCCCCACTCCAGATCTGTTCTTGCCCTTCCTTGACGCTGTGCTTCTCCTCATTTTTGTCTGTGTCCTGCATCTCCTCAAATTTTTTCATCTTTTATTTTCAATAATATCCCTTGTAGAAAATAAAGTGTTTTTAATATTTTCAAAATTACCATTCAGTGGCACTGAGTACATTTTTAATATGGTGCAACCCTTACCACCATCTAGTGATCGAACAGCTTCATCAACTCTGTAGCCATTAAGCTGTCACTCCCCATCCCGCCTCTCCCTGTCCCTGACTACCACTCCATTTTCTGTGTGTGTGAATTTACCTATCGTGGATTGTTCCTATCAGTACCGTTATATGTTATGTGGCCTTTTGTGTCTGGCCGCATAATATGAGAAAGATCTGATTAATTTTCATTTTATGTTTTTAGTAAGAGGAAAATTACAGAAAAATCAAAGACTCTATGTAGAAACACAAAGCCCTGATAGTTATTATTGCCATAATCTTGAAATAGGAACTACTTTTGAATGACCAGAGAGCCAGAAGCCACTGAGGAAAATGCTGACTTTTCCTGGTCCAAACAAAAACCAGAATAATGTCAAAAGGTGAAAAGACAAACCCCAGACTGGAAAATTCTTCATGGGCAGAGAAAGGGTAGTATGCATCCTAGTTGTACAAAGAGTTCTCATTTATCCATAGGGATAAAGGACATATTCCCGCAGTTCCACAGGGAAGCAATTCACATGGCCAGTAAATGTCAGATATCCGCGGCCTCCCTAATGATTATGCACAGAAATTTACTCACTATTCAGATAGCATTTGCCCCATCAGATGGGCAGGTCTGTATGTCTGGTGACGACCAGCTCTTGTGAGAATGAAGGAAGAAGAGGTCCCAGCGGATGCCCCAGGAGATGTGTTCATAGATACCCCTGTCGCAGGAGCCTCTCAGCAGCTCCTGCCACAATGCCCACGTGTGTCCATGTGCCGGGCAGCAGTGATGCTAGGAAGTTACGCCACATATATATGTAGTCTACCTATGTTAATCAATAGATTCAATAAATCTAAACTTGAAAAATTCCAAAGAGTGATGTTTAGGGGACTTGTCAAATAACCTCAAAGTTAATATGAAAAAAAAATTACGTGCAAAAATGGCCCCCAAAAAGTTCAAGACATAAGAAGAACAATAATAATAAAAACCAGGAGGAAATTTGCTCCGTCTAATAAAATGTATTGCAAAGGAACATACTTGAAAGTGAATGAGATTGGCAAAGAATAAGCGAATAGTTCAGTGGAGTAAAAGTTTGAATTTTGAAACAGATTCTGGTATATGTGGAAAGGATTCAGATTACTTAGGGGAAAGCACTTCATCATTACAGGGATTGAAATATTATTTATTTAGAAATTAAATCCAGTTATGCTTTTGCTAGGTACCGTTCACAAAATTAAATTTGAGATGAATTACTAACTTCAATATTTTGCAAAAGTATTAAGCATTAGAAGAAAGAAAAACACATAATAATTTCCACAGAAGCCAAAAGTACTTTTGAGAAAATGTAAGACTCATAAATATCAAAACACTAGATAAAATAAGGTTTGACCATACGTATTTGTATTTCTCAAGATGGAGAAAAATGGGTTATGTGTATGTATTGTGAATTTAGAAAATCAAAAAGAATTAATTAAAAACCTATTACAAACAAGACGACTTACTAAACTAAAATTTACATGTTGCGATTTAGAAAAATTCACATATAAAATTAATAAATGTCTTATGTAATAACAATAACTACCTAGATTACATGACACAAATCAAGATTCCATTTTCAATAGCCACAAAATTGTTAAAATATTTGGCATACAGCTAACAAGAACTCAACAAAGCCTGTTTAACTATGTGATTTAAGCATTAGAACACTCTTAAAACATACATACACAAACGATAGAGAAATGTCAGAGATATTTTCTTGGCCAGAAAGCCACATGATCCTAAGGATTTTATTTTCTCCTAAGTTACTTTATACGTGTGTCATGATCACATTAAAAATAGTCTCATTTATTTCTTCACCTAGAACAAAATAAGATGATTATAAAATGTTGATGAAACATTAATCGTTCATCAGAAAAAAATGAGGAAACAAATCAAAAGGGAGGGGTAATTCTACCAGAGCTCGAAAAAATTTTTTTTATAAATTCTTCATTATCAAGACCATATGGAATTTGTTTATAAGTAAATATAAAACCTAATGAAAAAGAATGGAGAATTCAAAGAGATACCCAAGATTTATAGAAATTTGTCATTTAAGAAAGATAGCATTTCAAATCACTGGTGAAAATATGCTGCTACTAACGTAGCAGCAGTTAACATGGATGGCATAGCAGCAATTAATAAAGCAAAGCAAACTCAAACAAAAGGTAAATGCCACCAACTAGGTCAAAAGGACACGACAAAAAGTAATTACAAGCTATAATACTTAAAATGGGTGATCAATAATGTTTCAATTTTAAAAAAAGCAAAAAAAACAAAAAACCTCTTAAACTAGGATAATATCACTAATACAATGATGTGTGAAAAAATGAGATGGAAATGACCAAGAAAATGAAATAAAAATGAACAAAATATATAAACAATCTAATAACACAAAAGGAAATTTAAATTGGCATCAATACTTAATTAGGTGCTTAAAATCCCTCATAGAGAACTAGACATTTAAAATATATTGAAATACAATACTTCACCTATTAGATTTGCAAAATTTAATTTTTTGATAACAAACTTGTTATTGAGACTGTGGGGATACAGGTATTATAATACACTCTGGTGGAATGCAAATGGTAGAGCCCATAAGGAGCAGAAACTCGCAAAATTTAGCAAAATTATACTTGTATATTTACTATTTTACACTGTAACCCAATATTCAGGAATCTATATCATATGTAACCTTGAAAAATTATAAGGTGAGGTGTCGACAAGATTGTTAATATGACAATACCTATTACTAAGGGTTGGAAACACCCCAAATTTTCATTCATAAGGTTTGCATGAATAATTAGGGTGCATTTTTACAATCATGATTTCTAAACACTGAGTGTAAAATGTTATTGAAAAAACGAACAAACTGAAGACAACGAAGAGATGTACATGTTCATAGATGAGAAAATAAGAAGGGAAAATATATCAATTCTTCCAAATAAATCTATAAATTTTGTTTATATATAAATAACAATTGACATTTTTTACGCAATTTGATAAATTACTAATTCTATATTTCATACGGTTGAGTAAAGGCATAGAATAGAAAACTCAGTTTTGAAAAAGTACACAAGATACCGTCGCTCGTGGTGACCGTGTGGCTTTCATAGCACACGGCTCCGCGGTCAGGACTGTCACGCCGCGGACTGTGCCTGCCAGCCTGGGGCCGAGGAACCGCCAGGACCGTCGGCCGACGACAGCCCACGCGGGTCCCCCTCACGGCTGTGCTCGGCGCCTCGTCAGCGCGGACCCCTTGCACCGACCTGGAGCGCCCGTGGGAATCCGTCGTGTCGCTGGAACCCGCTGTCATCGGCCGCAGAGGGGCGGGAGCAGGGAGTGGAGAGCGGCCGGTCGTGAGCTCCTGTCCCCGGGCGGGACGGGCGGCCTGGGGGCGGCAGCTGCAGGCAGGGCCACCAGGAGGCGCCACGGAGAGCGCACCCCGCGACCGCGGCTTCCCGTCGGCGGCTCTGAGCGCCGCGCACCGGCGGCTGCGGGGACGCGGCTGACAGCCAGGCGCGGACCGCGTGTCCTCTGTGCGCGGTGGCGTCTGCGCACGCGCACTGTCCCGCTTACAGCAGCTGCTGTCACCACAGGTGAACGCCTCAGGGAACCATGTAGTGCTCTGGACGACACCTCCTGGGAGCCGATGTCTACACTGCAGCCTCCGAGCAGTCGGGGTCGGCACGATCCCCCGTGGCCGTCACCAGGGCCCTGTCCCCTGTCTGGGTTTATGTCCTCTTCCTAGTGGAAGACGCCCCCCATAGACTGCTAAGAAAACGGTCTTGGGCTGCTAAACGTCCAGAGGCCCGTCCTCGCCTTGTCGGACTCACGTTTGACGAGGAAAAGCGGAGATCGGAACCGACTCTGCACGAGACGCTGAAGGATGGACTAACCTGTCGTCTCCCTCTTGAGGCTCCTCCGCAGCGTCCGTCCCCTGGACCCCCACACCCAGAGTTGACACGGTGTCCCCTGTGCTTCCCCAGTGCGGGGCGGTGTGTGGACCCATCGTCACTCTCCACGTGGGGACCTCTGGGGACCTCCGGGACCTGTCCCTTCCTCCTTTCTCCCACGGTTCTCTCCTCCTGCCCATCTCCGCGGCTCTTCCTGGAGCGCGTGTTGTTCAGACACTGGCTCTGTGGACACGCACTTCCGGTTTCTCTCTCTCTTTCCCTTTTACTCCTTTTACTTTTTTATGCTTTTCTTTCAATTGTATCTTTCTTGTTATCCTTTTGTCTTTTTGATCTAATCAGGCTTCCCTTGTGTTATTTTCTCATCTTTCTAGTGAGTTGTTTTCTAATTTAAATTTCAACACTTATGGGCCGCCCCCTGGCGCACTCTGGAGAGAGCAGCGCTGGGAGCGCAGGGGCGCTGCCGCGGGTTCGGATCCCACATAGGGATGGCCGGTGAGCTCACTGGCTGAGCGCCGTGCGGGCGACACCACGCCTAGGGTTACAACGCCCTTAACTGTCACACACAAACACACACAAAACAAACAAACAAAAATTTCAACAGTTATATTTTTAATTTCTAAATGACCTCATGGTTATTTGATTCATCTTCTCCCTCTTCTACTTTAACAATATCTGCTCTTCTTCAGTAAGTCCAACAGTTTCTCTCCTATAACTCTGAGGAAGTTAATGGTATTTTCTGTTTCCCTTGCATGATCTCTATTTCTTCCAATTCGCTTTTTCCTTTTTTGTTTGTTTGCTTTGGCCTATTTCTTATTAGAGGATTTGCTGAAACTAGAGGATTTGCTGAAACATCTGGGGCCCTTGGCATCTGCTCATGGTTAACAGGGCAGCACAGGAAAGTCTTGCTCGTGTGCTGTGGCTTCATGGCCTGTGGGTGACTCTGTGAGGTTCTTTGACTGGGTTCTTGACTGAGGTGCCCAAATCAGCAGAGTGTGTACTGAAGAACTGGACTCCAAGGCCAGATGACATGCATTTGGATTTTTTTTAATTTTACAAGTTTCCATGACAATTCCTAACGGATCTTAATGCTGAGCACACCAAAGACTGTTAACACTAGGTATTCATGCCATCGTCAGTCACATAAAGGACACCTACAAATTTAGGATACAGAACTTCCAACAAATAGTCATTTAATACCCGTTAATTGAAAATAAGTGTTTCGTGGACATACGAATTAGAGAGCATCTGGCTTCTTTAAGGGGTAAACAGTGAGATGGAGCTGAAGATGGAGAGAAGCCCAGAGAGGGGACTAGGAACGTGACAAGTTTGACTTCGCATCTCAGAGGCACTTTTCACTTCATTTCTCTCCATTCATAGCACATGCTAAGTGTAATCACAAGATCGGCGCCTCGGCTTGGTTGAGTTGAAGTCAATGCAAGTCCTAGTTCAAAGAAGCCCTGAGTCTTCTGCTTGGGAGCCAATCCACACCATGACAGACAGATGTGATGGGTTTTAATCGTTAGCAGGGTTGAAGTTGTCGAGGAGAACATGGGAAAATGAAAATTCTGAGAAGAAAGGAGGGAAGCAGCTAAAACTACCATGGAGCAGGGCCGGCCCGTGCGCACTTGGAGAGTGCGGTGCTGACAGCACCAGGGCCACGGGTTCGGGTCCCTATGGAGGGTTGGCTGATTGGCTCACTTGGGAGTGCGTGGTGCTGACAAAACCACAGCAAGGGATAGGAACCCCTTACCGGTCATATTTAAAAAAAAAAAAAAGTAATTTTTTTCAACTGAATAACTTGTCTCCATTGCTTTTTATTATAGAATAAGAGGTGGTTCTGTGTTAAGTATTTTGGCACTTGGAAATAATAAAACCAAAATTAGAGATGGAATGTAGTTCTAAAACCTCATCAAATTACAGTGATAGCTATAGTAATCAAATCCATAAAAGATTCTTAAGTAATTATGACACTCAAAATTCAGAGCTACATGCAAAGTCACAAATATATTTAAAGTTAAAACTCATAGCAATATTAAAAACTTAGCAGCACAGTCACCTACCTTGCCTTGCTGTATGTATCAATCCTTTCAAAGAAGCAGCCTCTCCTAAAGCAATTGTCATTTCACTAAATTGATCACCTGCCTCAAACTCCTTGACATTTGAAACTATTCTTCCAGAGTCATCATTTTAATTTCCCTCCCATGACTTGGAATTACCAGCCTCAATACATTTGCATTGTTCCCTGTACTATTCCACAATGGGGGACAAAAAGCCTACCCTTGCCTTATCTGTGAGCATCTTTTTTCCTTGCAATCAGCTTATTCTCCATAGCAGCAGAGTATCTCTCTGTTGCATATTATTCCAATATGATCATGTATAGGCTGGCTGGTAGCTCAGCTGGTTAGAGCCCAGCCTCGTATCACCAAGGTCAAGGCTGTGGATCCCTATATTGGCCAGCCACACACACACACAAAGATTCCAATATGATCATATATTTTACCTAATAGGAGCAGATGACACTGTTTTTGGTTTGTTTTGCTTTTTAATTAAATAAACTTGAAAAATATCTGTTTATTTCAGACCTCTAGAATTTTCTAGGGCTTACTAAGGTTTATCAATTTCTCTCTTGTAAACAAACACATACACAGAGTGCCTGGAACCCAAGTTGGAAGTTACAGCAGAAAGAAGAGACTACATAGGCACAAAAAGAACAGCAAGAAAACTCCAATTCTGATGTTTTACAGGAATGATTTTTCCCTTTGAAAAACATGTGTTCTTTCCATTTCTTTGCCTCTTGAAACTTAACACGTCACCCCTCTCCCAAATATCATCTACTTTCCACTAAACTTACTTGCTTTAATGCTCTTCGTTTTTAAAAGTCAAGTTCATTTGCCACTTTCTGCAAAATAGCTTCTCTCAATTCTCAAAAAAGGAATCTCTTGTCCATTTTCTACTCAGCATCGTTCCAGAGCCTCCCCCAATATTGTTGACATTCTCCTCAATACCACATTTTTAAATGATAGTCCTAAACATAAAAGAAAAGCACCTCGATGGTCATATTGTTTGGATCATTTCTTTTGTCATGGGTGTCAGAATTTTTCACAGATTTTTTCTCATTCAGTTGCATGCCAGGACAAATGAACCATAATTTTCTACTAATGTTTAAGAAATTTGTAATCATCTTCTAGCTAAGATGTCATGAGACCCCCTTTCCTCCCTACACATGTGTACATATCTGCATCCCCTATTCCTAGGGGGATTCTGCAGGAGATGAAGGGAGAGGGCTCCCTTGACTAGTGCGGGTGCCCAAGGTCAGCATGCTGGGGTGTCAGTTTCCTGGGATTGCCTGTGACACTGCTATCAAGGCCATGCACAGAAGCAAGAGGAATGTGTTGGCCAGAGAAGGAAGACCCAGTGGGCTACCTTAGGGGTTCAGAGGTGTCCCCTGAGACTGAGAGTGAAGAAACCCACAGTAAGTAGGACAATCAAGGAGGCTAAAGTGAACGGCAGAAGTCAAGGCAGGATGGTGACTCTGGGAAATCTTTGTGCCCAGGCAGTTCCTGGCTGAAGGAAGTGGTCGGCAGACAGAATTAAAGGGCTGGCAGGTTATCAGGCAGCATGTTCATGGTGACCTTCCATCTGGGTATTCTTGATGAATCCTGTTTCACATGTTTCCAGACAATTCATTCATCAGTACTTGGCACCTATTACTTGCCAGGTGCTGGGCTGGGGGCCTGGAATAGGGGCAGACCGAGGTGTAGACTCTGCTCCTGGGTTGCTGACTGTCAGGTGAGGGGGACTAAGGATCATGGCATAATGCAGAGTGATAACATGTGTAGGTAGAGCACCAGGTAATAAAATCATAGACTCTTCTCAAGGGCAGCACTTCAGGGAGTATTTATGGAGCCCCCGTGTTAGGCCCTTCCTGGATTCTGCACGCAATATAGTGATAGAGTTGCTGTCTCCCAGGACCAGTAGGCTGTGGGCTGGGATAGTGTTGACAGCAATGGATCTACATCACAGCAATGGATGTGTGTCTGGTGTAAAGAAAATGGGGTGTGAAGCCAAAGTATGGGGGTGGAATCCTGATTGTGTCAACAATGGATATTTTATACAATTTGAAAAGAATGGCTGAACATATCTGCATACTTTCATCTAATGGAGATATAAAGTTATTCCATAAATGGAATCTTCCTCAATTCTAGTTATGTTTGCATTGAACATGAGCACTTATCCCTGCCATTCAATGATTTGGAAAATAGGATTTGAATTTGTGAATACTATTTCTTACTTACTTACATCTTACACATCAGTTACATGTTGCCGTCATCTTAATGGACCCATCGCCTCTGGTTCTTCTCTGCAAATGGTGTTCATTTCCTACCATCTTCAGGTAGCTTCCTAATCTAGAATATTCTGAAGGCCTCCTAGATCACTTTCCTCTCTTAGAATGTCAGGCACTCGATAGCACGTCTTCTCCTCTTTCTTATCCTGGGATCATCTCCCAAGCCAGGGTGCAGCTGAATCAGCTCTTTCTCCAGCTCTCGGCACCATGCTTGGCATATGGTGGATACAAACAGAGAGAACAGAGGAGACAGAGCACAAGACTCTAGAGACAGGCGTGTTACAATGACATTTAGAAAGTGACACCTTCTCACTTTTGATCCTGTATTGGTTAGAAGTGAGTCACTAAGTCCAGTCCACACTGCAGGGCAGGGGATTACGTGAGGATGTGTGCAGCAGATGGTGGGGACCACTGGGAGCCCCTGAGGAGTCGCCAACCACACAGACAGAGATGTGGCACTTGAGTCCAAACCTAAATACACACGAAGCCATTGTGAGGTTTTATGGAGGAAAGCAGTATGTGAATGCATGAAATTCCAACTGTCGCATGGTGCAGACAGGGAAAACAGACCAAGAGCAAAAGTGACATTTTCAAGATTATATGACAGGAACCAGACCTGTCGTTAGTCGTATTCCATGCTACCTTCCACACCGTCGTGGATTTTATCTCTAGTCTTGTTTATTAGCTGCATGTGACACCGGCCATAGGTTTCAGAGATGTTTTCTCACACATGCCTGATGCCATCCCTAGGAAGAAGATGCTAGAAAGATCCCCACTGTGCAAAAGGGGAGACTGGGGAGGTCATGAGAGTGACAATGGCTTGTCCAGGGTCACATAAAGTGATAAGAAGCAGGAGCTGGGGATGAACCTACGTGTATCTCCTCTGAGCTGTGACGCTGGCTGCACCCAGGCCTTGCACAGGGGTGTGGTCAGGCAGTGTTGGTGGAAGGGTGGGCAATAGAGAGAGTTCATGGGGAAGGAGGGTCAGCAGACAGGTACCCAGAGGGGCATTTGCAGTCTTGTACACAGAGGAGGGGCTCAGGAAATGAGGTATCAGGAAGTGACTTCACTTCCTTGACGACAGACCCCAACAGAACTCGGAACTCGGTAACCTGGCACCCACATTCTATACACAGCCCCTTCCCCAGCTCACTTGGCCACAGGCAGAGTGAGATGTTGTGCTGTATCCCGAGGTCCCGGGGCCGTAGCCCCAGGAAGCCCTGTGCTGAGAGGCTTGTCCAATGCTTCCAGCGCTGGTTCAGCCCTCGCCCTCGACCCCTGTGGCCGTCTGGGAGGAGGTCCCCAAGGGTAATGTCAGGTGGCCCAGAGGAGGTTGGGCAAGGCCAGGCCAGCACTATGAGCCTCCCTGGGTGACCGCAGCCCCTCCTCCTGAGTGTGTGGGGAACGGGGACATGGGACACCCTCCCAGGGCAGGGGCAGAGGGTGGGGGGTTTATAAACCTGCTGGTCCTGGTGTGTTCACACCTCAGGTCTGGCTGGAGGGTGAACGGGGACTGCCGGGGTGGCAACCACCACCCTGTACATTAACCCTGGGCCCTCAGGCTGTCTTCTCATGTCCTCCCTGGGGTTAAGACTGGCCTCCAGCCCCTGCCCTCCTTGGGGTTCACGGTGCTGTCACTGTGTATCTCTCCCCTGTCCTGTCCTAGAGTGAAGACACATCTTCATTGAGCTCGGATGCCACCCACATGGTGTGGCCTGTCCCGGCACGCACCCTGAAGAAGCGGGTGGAGCACCTGGTGCCTGCTGTCTTGGGTGGTGACCAATCTTATGTCCACCTGTTTCTGTCAAGCTACAAGAACTTTGCCAGTCCCCGGCATGTGCTGCACCTGCTTTTCCTCAGGTGAGCACTCAGGCCCTGGATCACACAGTGTCACTAGGCCGCCTCCCAGCTGTGAGTCTTAGGACTGTCACCACACCCCTCTGAGCCTCAGTTTCCTCCTGTGTTCAGTGGGTGGTCACAGGAACAAGCTCCAGTGGGTCCCCCATGGAAAGTGCTGCTCCTGAGTCCAGCCCTGTGGAAGGTCTGCTGGAGGGGCCACGGTCGTCCTCATTCAGGATTCCTGACACCCCCACGAGGAAGTCTCTGTCACCCCCTCACTGACCTCGTTGACTTGGGCTTCACTGTTTTCACATTTTTACAGGAAATTTGAGATTCTATCTGTAGGCTTCTGGGTGTATTCAAAGCAGGGAGACCAGAGGCGGCCAGAGCGGCTTCAGGTGCACCCAGAGATCTTGGGAGGAGTTGGTTGGGGTTCATTCCTTCAACAATCATACGTGAAGCCACACTATGTGCAGTCACTTTCTGGGCACTGACCATAATCCAATGAACCGAGGAGACTGCATTCCCTGCCCTCCTGGGCTTCCATTCAAGTCAGAGGTGAGACAGTCACAGTAGACATGAGAAGCAAGTAGTGCCACCATATGGTAGATTTGACACACTCCTGACCTCTTCTACGTATGGAAACATGATTTCTGATTGTGACGGGGATGGCGAATCCCTGGAGCAGCTAAAATGGTAAGTGGGGTTTAGGTGCAGAAGGAGGGGCTCCCATCTCCACACAACTGCGTGTGGTCTGCGGGGGCCTGTGGGTGGGGGGCTGGCAGAACTCTGGCTCTCACACATCTTATGATTCCTGCTACAGGGCTGAGGGCTCAAGGCTTTCCCTGCAGGGAAAGGAGTCAAGACGGCTGGGGATGTGGTCCCAGGCACCGTAGGGTGTGTGAGAGGCTGGACAGCAGAGTGAGCCCAGAGAGAATCCATCCCCACGCCCTCCCACCCAGCCCTGCCCACACCCCCAGAGCCCGTGCTGAGCCAGAGCAGGAGGTGTGCAGAGCATCCCGCTCACACTCGGGGCTGGAGCCTCCATGGGGATGCTCAGCTGGTGCTGAGGGTGCAGAGTGTGGTCAGGGCCAAGAGATTGCTGTCACTGGGAAAAGGATATGCAGATTTTCATGCAGACACTTGGGCAGTACATTCACGTGTGGGCTCAAGTTTGGGCTTTTCCAAGGGCCCTGGGTAGGCCAGGGGAGCAGCGCCTCCCTCTGTTTCCTCATTTATCAGATATTGCTGGACACCTCCTGTGTGCCAGTGAGTAATGCCCAGAGCAGACAGCACCCTCCTGGGGTGGACAGGTCATTCCAGCAGGGATGGGGCAGTGACACAGACAGAGGAGGTTGTCAGGTTTCCCTGAAGAAGGGAAACGTGGTCACATCAGTGGTTGAAGGCTCCTCCCATGGAGGCTTTTGCCAGCCCCTCCTTGGCTGCCAGGCCCATCTGTGCCAGAACTGCCATACTGGGGGTGGACATTGGATGGGCTGGTCTATGGACAGGCACGGGCAGAGGGTACAAGACTGCAGCTCACTCAGGGGAGCCTTGGGAGGGCAGCATAGAGGGATAGGCCAGGCCTCTGATGCTGTTGCCCACCTGTCTCCCACAGTGCCATGTCCTCTGTCTTAAAGATCTGGCTGGAATTCTATTCCACCGATTTCCACGAGCCTCCTGAATTTCATTCTCTGAAGTTTCTTTCGGCCTATGTACCTATCAGTATGCGAGGTTCAGAGGTGGAGCGTAAGGCTGATCTTCTTCTGGCGCAGCTGGAGAAGCCGGAGCACCTGGAGCCTAGTGAGGCGGAGACTGAGGGTGAGGAGGAAGAGGGTGGGTGCCTGTGCGGGTTTGGGGAGGGGCCTGGGCTGGGCCACACAGAGCAGAGTTTCCAGAAGCAGGCTGGGGACAGGGGCACTGAGTACTCAGAACAATCATACAGTGTTCTGCAGTGTGGGGAGACTTCCTGAGGCTGGGTCTCTGGACTTGGGCTTCTAGAAAGACAGTGTCATTGGATGAGACATAGAAACTCACATTGATATTTTCAATTGTTGTCTCTCCAGTTCCAGCTTCCGCCCAGGCTGAACAACTGTCCCAAGAGCTGCTGCCATGTTCGGCTCGAGTTCCAGCTCCAGCTCCACCTCCACTGCCAGAGGCAGAGCGAGAGCAAGATCCAGAGCCCAAGCCAGAGCAAGAAGTAGAGCAGGAGCAAGATCCAGAGCAAGAGGTAGAGCAGGAGCAAGATCCAGAGCAAGAGGTAGAGCAGGAACAAGATCCAGAGCAAGTGGTAGATCAGACGCAAGATCCAGAGCAGGAGCAACAGAAAGATCAAGAGAAAGATCAGGAGAAAGAGCAAGAGAAAGAGCAGGAGAAAGATCAAGATCCAGAGGTAGAGCTAGAGCAACCTGACATAACCGTTCCTGAAACATCAGAAGAATTAGAAGAAACACCAGCACCCAGGGGAGCCCTGGCTCCAGAGCTCCCACAAACACCCTCACCAGTCCCCACTCCAGATCTGTTCTTGCCCTTCCTTGACGCTGTGCTTCTCCTCATTTTTGTCTGTGTCCTGCATCTCCTCAAATTTTTTCATCTTTTATTTTCAATAATATCCCTTGTAGAAAATAAAGTGTTTTTAATATTTTCAAAATTACCATTCAGTGGCACTGAGTACATTTTTAATATGGTGCAACCCTTACCACCATCTAGTGATCGAACAGCTTCATCAACTCTGTAGCCATTAAGCTGTCACTCCCCATCCCGCCTCTCCCTGTCCCTGACTACCACTCCATTTTCTGTGTGTGTGAATTTACCTATCGTGGATTGTTCCTATCAGTACCGTTATATGTTATGTGGCCTTTTGTGTCTGGCCGCATAATATGAGAAAGATCTGATTAATTTTCATTTTATGTTTTTAGTAAGAGGAAAATTACAGAAAAATCAAAGACTCTATGTAGAAACACAAAGCCCTGATAGTTATTATTGCCATAATCTCGAAATAGGAACTACTTTTGAATGACCAGAGAGCCAGAAGCCACTGAGGAAAATGCTGACTTTTCCTGGTCCAAACAAAAACCAGAATAATGTCAAAAGGTGAAAAGACAAACCCCAGACTGGAAAATTCTTCATGGGCAGAGAAAGGGTAGTATGCATCCTACTTGTACAAAGAGTTCTCATTTATCCATAGGGATAAAGGACATATTCCCGCAGTTCCACAGGGAAGCAATTCACATGGCCAGTAAATGTCAGATATCCGCGGCCTCCCTAATGATTATGCACAGAAATTTACTCACTATTCAGATAGCATTTGCCCCATCAGATGGGCAGGTCTGTATGTCTGGTGACGACCAGCTCTTGTGAGAATGAAGGAAGAAGAGGTCCCAGCGGATGCCCCAGGAGATGTGTTCATAGATACCCCTGTCGCAGGAGCCTCTCAGCAGCTCCTACCAAAATGCCCACGTGTGTCCATGTGCCGGGCAGCAGTGATGCTAGGAAGTTACGCCACATATATATGTAGTCTACCTATGTTAATCAATAGATTCAATAAATCTAAACTTGAAAAATTCCAAAGAGTGATGTTTAGGGGACTTGTCAAATAACCTCAAAGTTAATATGAAAAAAAAATTACGTGCAAAAATGGCCCCCAAAAAGTTCAAGACATAAGAAGAACAATAATAATAAAAACCAGGAGGAAATTTGCTCCGTCTAATAAAATGTATTGCAAAGGAACATACTTGAAAGTGAATGAGATTGGCAAAGAATAAGCGAATAGTTCAGTGGAGTAAAAGTTTGAATTTTGAAACAGATTCTGGTATATGTGGAAAGGATTCAGATTACTTAGGGGAAAGCACTTCATCATTACAGGGATTGAAATATTATTTATTTGGAAATTAAATCCAGTTATGCTTTTGCTAGGTACCGTTCACAAAATTAAATTTGAGATGAATTACTAACTTCAATATTTTGCAAAAGTATTAAGCATTAGAAGAAAGAAAAACACATAATAATTTCCACAGAAGCCAAAAGTACTTTTGAGAAAATGTAAGACTCATAAATATCAAAACACTAGATAAAATAAGGTTTGACCATACGTATTTGTATTTCTCAAGATGGAGAAAAATGGGTTATGTGTATGTATTGTGAATTTAGAAAATCAAAAAGAATTAATTAAAAACCTATTACAAACAAGACGACTTACTAAACTAAAATTTACATGTTGCGATTTAGAAAAATTCACATATAAAATTAATAAATGTCTTATGTAATAACAATAACTACCTAGATTACATGACACAAATCAAGATTCCATTTTCAATAGCCACAAAATTGTTAAAATATTTGGCATACAGCTAACAAGAACTCAACAAAGCCTGTTTAACTATGTGATTTAAGCATTAGAACACTCTTAAAACATACATACACAAACGATAGAGAAATGTCAGAGATATTTTCTTGGCCAGAAAGCCACATGATCCTAAGGATTTTATTTTCTCCTAAGTTACTTTATACGTGTGTCATGATCACATTAAAAATAGTCTCATTTATTTCTTCACCTAGAACAAAATAAGATGATTATAAAATGTTGATGAAACATTAATCGTTCATCAGAAAAAAATGAGGAAACAAATCAAAAGGGAGGGGTAATTCTACCAGAGCTCGAAAAAAATTTTTTTATAAATTCTTCATTATCAAGACCATATGGAATTTGTTTATAAGTAAATATAAAACCTAATGAAAAAGAATGGAGAATTCAAAGAGATACCCAAGATTTATAGAAATTTGTCATTTAAGAAAGATAGCATTTCAAATCACTGGTGAAAATATGCTGCTACTAATGTAGCAGCAGTTAACATGGATGGCATAGCAGCAATTAATAAAGCAAAGCAAACTCAAACAAAAGGTAAATGCCACCAACTAGGTCAAAAGGACACGACAAAAAGTAATTACAAGCTATAATACTTAAAATGGGTGATCAATAATGTTTCAATTTTAAAAAAAGCAAAAAAACAAAAAACCTCTTAAACTAGGATAATATCACTAATACAATGATGTGTGAAAAAATGAGATGGAAATGACCAAGAAAATGAAATAAAAATGAACAAAATATATGAACAATCTTATAACCAAAAGGAAATTTAAATTGGCATCAATACTTAATTAGGTGCTTAAAATCCCTCATAGAGAACTAGACATTTAAAATATATTGAAATACAATACTTCACCTATTAGATTTGCAAAATTTAATTTTTTGATAACAAACTTGTTATTGAGACTGTGGGGATACAGGTATTATAATACACTCTGGTGGAATGCAAATGGTAGAGCCCATAAGGAGCAGAAACTCGCAAAATTTAGCAAAATTATACTTGTATATTTACTATTTTACACTGTAACCCAATATTCAGGAATCTATATCATATGTAACCTTGAAAAATTATAAGGTGAGGTGTCGACAAGATTGTTAATATGACAATACCTATTACTAAGGGTTGGAAACACCCCAAATTTTCATTCATAAGGTTTGCATGAATAATTAGGGTGCATTTTTACAATCATGATTTCTAAACACTGAGTGTAAAATGTTATTGAAAAAACGAACAAACTGAAGACAACGAAGAGATGTACATGTTCATAGATGAGAAAATAAGAAGGGAAAATATATCAATTCTTCCAAATAAATCTATAAATTTTGTTTATATATAAATAACAATTGACATTTTTTACGCAATTTGATAAATTACTAATTCTATATTTCATACGGTTGAGTAAAGGCATAGAATAGAAAACTCAGTTTTGAAAAAGTACACAAGATACCGTCGCTCGTGGTGACCGTGTGGCTTTCATAGCACACGGCTCCGCGGTCAGGACTGTCACGCCGCGGACTGTGCCTGCCAGCCTGGGGCCGAGGAACCGCCAGGACCGTCGGCCGACGACAGCCCACGCGGGTCCCCCTCACGGCTGTGCTCGGCGCCTCGTCAGCGCGGACCCCTTGCACCGACCTGGAGCGCCCGTGGGAATCCGTCGTGTCGCTGGAACCCGCTGTCATCGGCCGCAGAGGGGCGGGAGCAGGGAGTGGAGAGCGGCCGGTCGTGAGCTCCTGTCCCCGGGCGGGACGGGCGGCCTGGGGGCGGCAGCTGCAGGCAGGGCCACCAGGAGGCGCCACGGAGAGCGCACCCCGCGACCGCGGCTTCCCGTCAGCGGCTCTGAGCGACGCGCACCGGCGGCTGCGGGGACGCGGCTGACAGCCAGGCGCGGACCGCGTGTCCTCTGTGCGCGGTGGCGTCTGCGCACGCGCACTGTCCCGCTTACAGCAGCTGCTGTCACCACAGGTGAACGCCTCAGGGACCCATGTGGTGCTCTGGACGACACCTCCTGGGAGCCGATGTCTACACTGCAGCCTCCGAGCAGTCGGGGTCGGCACGATCCCCCGTGGCCGTCACCAGGGCCCTGTCCCCTGTCCGGGTTTATGTCCTCTTCCTAGTGGGAGACGCCCCCCATAGACTGCTAAGAAAACGGTCTTGGGCTGCTAAACGTCCAGAGGCCCGTCCTCGCCTTGTCGGACTCACGTTTGACGAGGAAAAGCGGAGATCGGAACCGACTCTGCACGAGACGCTGAAGGATGGACTAACCTGTCGTCTCCGTCTTGAGGCTCCTCCGCAGGGTCCGTCCCCTGGACCCCCACAAACAGAGTTGACACGGTGTCCCCTGTGCTTCCCCAGTGCGGGGCGGCGTGTGGACCCATCGTCACTCTCCACGTGGGGACCTCTGGGGACCTCCGGGACCTGTCCCTTCCTCCTTTCTCCCACGGTTCTCTCCTCCTGCCCATCTCCGCGGCTCTTCCTGGAGCGCGTGTTGTTCAGACACTGGCTCTGCGGACACGCACTTCCGTTTTCTCTCTCTCTTTCCCTTTTACTCCTTTTACTTTTTTATGCTTTTCTTTCAATTGTATCTTTCTTGTTATCCTTCTGTCTTTTTGATCTAATCAGGCTTCCCTTGTGTTATTTTCTCATCTTTCTAGTGAGTTGTTTTCTAATTTAAATTTCAACACTTATGGGCCGCCCCCTGGCGCACTCGGGAGAGAGCAGCGCTGGGACCGCAGGGGCGCTGCCGCGGGTTCGGATCCCACATAGGGATGGCCGGTGTGCTCACTGGCTGAGCGCCGTGCGGGCGACACCACGCCTATGGTTACAACGCCCTTAACTGTCACACAGAAACACACACACACACACAAAAAAAAATTTCAACAGTTATATTTTTAATTTCTAAATGACCTCATGGTTATTTGATTCATCTTCTCCCTCTTCTACTTTAACCATATCTGCTCTTCTTCAGTAAGTCCAACAGTTTCTCTCCTATAACTCTGAGGAAGTTAATGGTATTTTTTGTTTCCCTTGCATGATCTCTATTTCTTCCAATTCGCTTTTTCCTTTTTTGTTTGTTTGCTTTGGCCTATTTCTTATTAGAGGATTTGCTGAAACTAGAGGATTTGCTGAAACATCTGGGGCCCTTGGCATCTGCTCATGGTTAACAGGGCAGCACAGGAAAGTCTTGCTCGTGTGCTGTGGCTTCATGGCCTGTGGGTGACTCTGTGAGGTTCTTTGACTGGGTTCTTGACTGAGGTGCCCAAATCAGCAGAGTGTGTACTGAAGAACTGGACTCCAAGGCCAGATGACATGCATTTGGATTTTTTTTAATTTTACAAGTTTCCATGACAATTCCTAACGGATCTTAATGCTGAGCACACCAAAGACTGTTAAAACTAGGTATTCATGCCATCGTCAGTCACATAAAGGACACCTACAAATTTAGGATACAGAACTTCCAACAAATAGTCATTTAATACCCGTTATTTGAAACCAAGTGTTTCGTGGACATACGAATTAGAGAGCATCTGGCTTCTTTAAGGGGTAAACAGTGAGGTGGAGCTGAAGATGGAGAGAAGCCCAGAGAGGGGACTAGGAACGTGACAAGTTTGACTTCGCATCTCAGAGGCACTTTTCACTTCATTTCTCTCCATTCATAGCACATGCTAAGTGTAATCACAAGATCGGCGCCTCGGCTTGGTTGAGTTGAAGTCAATGCAAGTCCTAGTTCAAAGAAGCCCTGAGTCTTCTGCTTGGGAGCCAGTCCACACCATGACAGACAGATGTGATGGGTTTTAATCGTTAGCAGGGTTGAAGTTGTCGAGGAGAACATGGGAAAATGAAAATTCTGAGAAGAAAGGAGGGAAGCAGCTAAAACTACCATGGAGCAGGGCCGGCCCGTGCGCACTTGGAGAGTGCGGTGCTGACAGCACCAGGGCCACGGGTTCGGGTCCCTATGGAGGGTTGGCTGATTGGCTCACTTGGGAGTGCGTGGTGCTGACAAAACCACAGCAAGGGATAGGAACCCCTTACCGGTCATATTTAAAAAAAAAAAAAAAAAAGTAATTTTTTTCAACTGAATAACTTGTCTCCATTGCTTTTTATTATAGAATAAGAGGTGGTTCTGTGTTAAGTATTTTGGCACTTGGAAATAATAAAACCAAAATTAGAGATGGAATGTAGTTCTAAAACCTCATCAAATTACAGTGATAGCTATAGTAATCAAATCCATAAAAGATTCTTAAGTAATTATGACACTCAAAATTCAGAGCTACATGCAAAGTCACAAATATATTTAAAGTTAAAACTCATAGCAATATTAAAAACTTAGCAGCACAGTCACCTACCTTGCCTTGCTGTATGTATCAATCCTTTCAAAGAAGCAGCCTCTCCTAAAGCAATTGTCATTTCACTAAATTGATCACCTGCCTCAAACTCCTTGACATTTGAAACTATTCTTCCAGAGTCATCATTTTAATTTCCCTCCCATGACTTGGAATTACCAGCCTCAATACATTTGCATTGTTCCCTGTACTATTCCACAATGGGGGACAAAAAGCCTACCCTTGCCTTATCTGTGAGCATCTTTTTTCCTTGCAATCAGCTTATTCTCCATAGCAGCAGAGTATCTCTCTGTTGCATATTATTCCAATATGATCATGTATAGGCTGGCTGGTAGCTCAGCTGGTTAGAGCACAGCCTCGTATCACCAAGGTCAAGGGTGTGGATCCCTATATTGGCCAGCCACACACACACACAAAGATTCCAATATGATCATATATTTTACCTAATAGGAGCAGATGACAGTGTTTTTGGTTTGTTTTGCTTTTTAATTAAATAAACTTGAAAAATATCTGTTTATTTCAGACCTCTAGAATTTTCTAGGGCTTACTAAGGTTTATCAATTTCTCTCTTGTAAACAAACACATACACAGAGTGCCTGGAACCCAAGTTGGAAGTTACAGCAGAAAGAAGAGACTACATAGGCACAAAAAGAACAGCAAGAAAACTCCAATTCTGATGTTTTACAGGAATGATTTTTCCCTTTGAAAAACATGTGTTCTTTCCATTTCTTTGCCTCTTGAAACTTAACACGTCACCCCTCTCCCAAATATCATCTACTTTCCACTAAACTTACTTGCTTTAATGCTCTTCGTTTTTAAAAGTCAAGTTCATTTGCCACTTTCTGCAAAATAGCTTCTCTCAATTCTCAAAAAAGGAATCTCTTGTCCATTTTCTACTCAGCATCGTTCCAGAGCCTCCCCCAATATTGTTGACATTCTCCTCAATACCACATTTTTAAATGATAGTCCTAAACATAAAAGAAAAGCACCTCGATGGTCATATTGTTTGGATCATTTCTTTTGTCATGGGTGTCAGAATTTTTCACAGATTTTTTCTCATTCAGTTGCATGCCAGGACAAATGAACCATAATTTTCTACTAATGTTTAAGAAATTTGTAATCATCTTCTAGCTAAGATGTCATGAGACCCCCTTTCCTCCCTACACATGTGTACATATCTGCATCCCCTATTCCTAGGGGGATTCTGCAGGAGATGAAGGGAGAGGGCTCCCTTGACTAGTGCGGGTGCCCAAGGTCAGCATGCTGGGGTGTCAGTTTCCTGGGATTGCCTGTGACACTGCTATCAAGGCCATGCACAGAAGCAAGAGGAATGTGTTGGCCAGAGAAGGAAGACCCAGTGGGCTACCTTAGGGGTTCAGAGGTGTCCCCTGAGACTGAGAGTGAAGAAACCCACAGTAAGTAGGACAATCAAGGAGGCTAAAGTGAACGGCAGAAGTCAAGGCAGGATGGTGACTCTGGGAAATCTTTGTGCCCAGGCAGTTCCTGGCTGAAGGAAGTGGTCGGCAGACAGAATTAAAGGGCTGGCAGGTTATCAGGCAGCATGTTCATGGTGACCTTCCATCTGGGTATTCTTGATGAATCCTGTTTCACATGTTTCCAGACAATTCATTCATCAGTACTTGGCACCTATTACTTGCCAGGTGCTGGGCTGGGGGCCTGGAATAGGGGCAGACCGAGGTGTAGACTCTGCTCCTGGGTTGCTGACTGTCAGGTGAGGGGGACTAAGGATCATGGCATAATGCAGAGTGATAACATGTGTAGGTAGAGCACCAGGTAATAAAATCATAGACTCTTCTCAAGGGCAGCACTTCAGGGAGTATTTATGGAGCCCCCGTGTTAGGCCCTTCCTGGATTCTGCACGCAATATAGTGATAGAGTTGCTGTCTCCCAGGACCAGTAGGCTGTGGGCTGGGATAGTGTTGACAGCAATGGATCTACATCACAGCAATGGATGTGTGTCTGGTGTAAAGAAAATGGGGTGTGAAGCCAAAGTATGGGGGTGGAATCCTGATTGTGTCAACAATGGATATTTTATACAATTTGAAAAGAATGGCTGAACATATCTGCATACTTTCATCTAATGGAGATATAAAGTTATTCCATAAATGGAATCTTCCTCAATTCTAGTTATGTTTGCATTGAACATGAGCACTTATCCCTGCCATTCAATGATTTGGAAAATAGGATTTGAATTTGTGAATACTATTTCTTACTTACTTACATCTTACACATCAGTTACATGTTGCCGTCATCTTAATGGACCCATCGCCTCTGGTTCTTCTCTGCAAATGGTGTTCATTTCCTACCATCTTCAGGTAGCTTCCTAATCTAGAATATTCTGAAGGCCTCCTAGATCACTTTCCTCTCTTAGAATGTCAGGCACTCGATAGCACGTCTTCTCCTCTTTCTTATCCTGGGATCATCTCCCAAGCCAGGGTGCAGCTGAATCAGCTCTTTCTCCAGCTCTCGGCACCATGCTTGGCATATGGTGGATACAAACAGAGAGAACAGAGGAGACAGAGCACAAGACTCTAGAGACAGGCGTGTTACAATGACATTTAGAAAGTGACACCTTCTCACTTTTGATCCTGTATTGGTTAGAAGTGAGTCACTAAGTCCAGTCCACACTGCAGGGCAGGGGATTACGTGAGGATGTGTGCAGCAGATGGTGGGGACCACTGGGAGCCCCTGAGGAGTCGCCAACCACACAGACAGAGATGTGGCACTTGAGTCCAAACCTAAATACACACGAAGCCATTGTGAGGTTTTATGGAGGAAAGCAGTATGTGAATGCATGAAATTCCAACTGTCGCATGGTGCAGACAGGGAAAACAGACCAAGAGCAAAAGTGACATTTTCAAGATTATATGACAGGAACCAGACCTGTCGTTAGTCGTATTCCATGCTACCTTCCACACCGTCGTGGATTTTATCTCTAGTCTTGTTTATTAGCTGCATGTGACACCGGCCATAGGTTTCAGAGATGTTTTCTCACACATGCCTGATGCCATCCCTAGGAAGAAGATGCTAGAAAGATCCCCACTGTGCAAAAGGGGAGACTGGGGAGGTCATGAGAGTGACAATGGCTTGTCCAGGGTCCCATAAAGTGATAAGTAGCAGGAGCTGGGGATGAACCTACGTGTATCTCCTCTGAGCTGTGACGCTGGCTGCACCCAGGCCTTGCACAGGGGTGTGGTCAGGCAGTGTTGGTGGAAGGGTGGGCAATAGAGAGAGTTCATGGGGAAGGAGGGTCAGCAGACAGGTACCCAGAGGGGCATTTGCAGTCTTGTACACAGAGGAGGGGCTCAGGAAATGAGGTATCAGGAAGTGACTTCACTTCCTTGATGACAGACCCCAACAGAACTCGGAACTCGGTAACCTGGCACCCACATTCTATACACAGCCCCTTCCCCAGCTCACTTGGCCACAGGCAGAGTGAGATGTTGTGCTGTATCCCGAGGTCCCGGGGCCGTAGCCCCAGGAAGCCCTGTGCTGAGAGGCTTGTCCAATGCTTCCAGCGCTGGTTCAGCCCTCGCCCTCGACCCCTGTGGCCGTCTGGGAGGAGGTCCCCAAAGGTAATGTCAGGTGGCCCAGAGGAGGTTGGGCAAGGCCAGGCCAGCACTATGAGCCTCCCTGGGTGACCGCAGCCCCTCCTCCTGAGTGTGTGGGGAACGGGGACATGGGACACCCTCCCAGGGCAGGGGCAGAGGGTGGGGGGTTTATAAACCTGCTGGTCCTGGTGTGTTCACACCTCAGGTCTGGCTGGAGGGTGAACGGGGACTGCCGGGGTGGCAACCACCACCCTGTACATTAACCCTGGGCCCTCAGGCTGTCTTCTCATGTCCTCCCTGGGGTTAAGACTGGCCTCCAGCCCCTGCCCTCCTTGGGGTTCACAGTGCTGTCACTGTGTATCTCTCCCCTGTCCTGTCCTAGAGTGAAGACACATCTTCATTGAGCTCGGATGCCACCCACATGGTGTGGCCTGTCCCGGCACGCACCCTGAAGAAGCGGGTGGAGCACCTGGTGCCTGCTGTCTTGGGTGGTGACCAATCTTATGTCCACCTGTTTCTGTCAAGCTACAAGAACTTTGCCAGTCCCCGGCATGTGCTGCACCTGCTTTTCCTCAGGTGAGCACTCAGGCCCTGGATCACACAGTGTCACTAGGCCGCCTCCCAGCTGTGAGTCTTAGGACTGTCACCACACCCCTCTGAGCCTCAGTTTCCTCCTGTGTTCAGTGGGTGGTCACAGGAACAAGCTCCAGTGGGTCCCCCATGGAAAGTGCTGCTCCTGAGTCCAGCCCTGTGGAAGGTCTGCTGGAGGGGCCACGGTCGTCCTCATTCAGGATTCCTGACACCCCCACGAGGAAGTCTCTGTCACCCCCTCACTGACCTCGTTGACTTGGGCTTCACTGTTTTCACATTTTTACAGGAAATTTGAGATTCGATCTGTAGGCTTCTGGGTGTATTCAAAGCAGGGAGACCAGAGGCGGGCAGAGCGGCTTCAGGTGCACCCAGAGATCTTGGGAGGAGTTGGTTGGGGTTCATTCCTTCAACAATCAGACGTGAAGTCACACTATGTGCAGTCACTTTCTGGGCACTGACCATAATCCAATGAACCGAGGAGACTGCATTCCCTGCCCTCCTGGGCTTCCATTCAAGTCAGAGGTGAGACAGTCACAGTAGACATGAGAAGCAAGTAGTGCCACCGTATGGTAGATTTGACACACTCCTGACCTCCTCTAGGTATGGAAACATGATTTCTGATTGTGACGGGGATGGCGAATCCCTGGAGCAGCTAAAATGGTAAGTGGGGTTTAGGTGCAGAAGGAGGGGCTCCCATCTCCACACAACTGCGTGTGGTCTGCGGGGGCCTGTGGGTGGGGGGCTGGCAGAACTCTGGCTCTCACACATCTTATGATTCCTGCTACAGGGCTGAGGGCTCAAGGCTTTCCCTGCAGGGAAAGGAGTCAAGACGGCTGGGGATGTGGTCCCAGGCACCGTAGGGTGTGCGAGAGCCTGGACAGCAGAGTGAGCCCAGAGAGAATCCATCCCCACGCCCTCCCACCCAGCCCTGCCCACACCCCCAGGGCCCGTGCTGAGCCAGTGCAGGAGGTGTGCAGAGCATCCGGCTCACACTCGGGGCTGGAGCCTCCATGGGGATGCTCAGCTGGTGCTGAGGGTGCAGAGTGTGGTCAGGGCCAAGAGATTGCTGTCAGTGGGAAAAGGATATGCAGATTTCCATGCAGACACTTGGGCAGTACATTCACGTGTGAGCTCAAGTTTGGGCTTTTCCAAGGGCCCTGGGTAGGCCAGGGGAGCAGCGCCTCCCTCTGTTTCCTCATTTATCAGATATTGCTGGACACCTCCTGTGTGCCAGTGAGTAATGCCCAGAGCAGACAGCACCCTCCTGGGGTGGACAGGTCATTCCAGCAGGGATGGGGCAGTGACACAGACAGAGGAGGTTGTCATGTTTCCCTGAAGAAGGGAAACGTGGTCACATCAGTGGTTGAAGGCTCCTCCCATGGAGGCTTTTGCCAGCCCCTCCTTGGCTGCCAGGCCCATCTGTGCCAGAACTGCCATACTGGGGGTGGACATTGGATGGGCTGGTCTATGGACAGGCACGGGCAGAGGGTACAAGACTGCAGCTCACTCAGGGGAGCCTTGGGAGGGCAGCATAGAGGGATAGGCCAGGCCTCTGATGCTGTTGCCCACCTGTCTCCCACAGTGCCATGTCCTCTGTCTTAAAGATCTGGCTGGAATTCTATTCCACCGATTTCCACGAGCCTCCTGAATTTCATTCTTTGAAGTTTCTTTCGGCCTATGTACCTATCAGTATGCGAGGTTCAGAGGTGGAGCGTAAGGCTGATCTTCTTCTGGCGCAGCTGGAGAAGCCGGAGCACCTGGAGCCTAGTGAGGCGGAGACTGAGGGTGAGGAGGAAGAGGGTGGGTGCCTGTGCGGGTTTGGGGAGGGGCCTGGGCTGGGCCACACAGAGCAGAGTTTCCAGAAGCAGGCTGGGGACAGGGGCACTGAGTACTCAGAACAATCATACAGTGTTCTGCAGTGTGGGGAGACTTCCTGAGGCTGGGTCTCTGGACTTGGGATTCTGGAAAGACATTGTCATTGGATGAGACATAGAAACTCACATTGTTATTTTCAATTGTTGTCTCTCCAGTTCCAGCTTCCGCCCAGGCTGAACAACTGTCCCAAGAGCTGCTGCCATGTTCAGCTGGAGTTCCAGCTCCAGCTCCAACTCCACTGCCAGAGGCAGAGCGAGAGCAAGATCCAGAGCAAGAGGTAGAGCAGGAGCAAGATCCAGAGCAAGAGGTAGAGCAGGAGCAAGATCCAGAGCAAGAGGTAGAGCAGGAACAAGATCCAGAGCAAGTGGTAGATCAGACGCAAGATCCAGAGCAGGAGCAACAGAAAGATCAAGAGAAAGATCAGGAGAAAGAGCAAGAGAAAGAGCAGGAGAAAGATCAAGATCCAGAGGTAGAGCTAGAGCAACCTGACATAACCGTTCCTGAAACATCAGAAGAATTAGAAGAAACACCAGCACCCAGGGGAGCCCTAGCTCCAGAGCTCCCACAAACACCCTCACCAGTCCCCACTCCAGATCTGTTCTTGCCCTTCCTTGACGCTGTGCTTCTCCTCATTTTTGTCTGTGTCCTGCATCTCCTCAAATTTTTTCATCTTTTATTTTCAATAATATCCCTTGTAGAAAATAAAGTGTTTTTAATATTTTCAAAATTACCATTCAGTGGCATTAAGTACATTTTTAATATGGTGCAACCCTTACCACCATCTAGTGATCGAACAGCTTCATCAACTCTGTAGCCTTTAAGCTGTCACTCCCCATCCCGCCTCTCCCTGTCCCTGACTACCACTCCTTTTTCTGTGTGTGTGAATTTACCTATCATGGATTGTTCCTATCAGTACCGTTATATGTTATGTGGCCTTTTGTGTCTGGCCGCATAATATGAGAAAGATCTGATTAATTTTCATTTTATGTTTTTAGTAAGAGGAAAATTACAGAAAAATCAAAGACTCTATGTAGAAACACAAAGCCCTGATAGTTATTATTGCCATAATCTTGAAATAGGAACTACTTTTGAATGACCAGAGAGCCAGAAGCCACTGAGGAAAATGCTGACTTTTCCTGGTCCAAACAAAAACCAGAATAATGTCAAAAGGTGAAAAGACAAACCCCAGACTGGAAAATTCTTCATGGGCAGAGAAAGGGTAGTATGCATCCTAGTTGTACAAAGAGTTCTCATTTATCCATAGGGACAAAGGACATATTCCTGCAGTTCCACAGGGAAGCAGTTCACATGGCCAGTAAATGTCAGACATCCGCGGCCTCCCTAATGATTATGCACAGAAATTTACTCACTATTCAGATAGCATTTGCCCCATCAGATGGGCAGGTCTGTATGTCTGGTGACGACCAGCTCTTGTGAGAATGAAGGAAGAAGAGGTCCCAGCAGATGCCCCAGGAGATGTGTTCATAGATACCCCTGTCGCAGGAGCCACTCAGCAGCTCCTGCCACAATGCCCACGTGTGTCCATGTGCCGGGCAGCAGTGATGCTAGGAAGTTACGCCACGTATATATGTATTCTACCTATGTTAATCAATAGATTCAATAAATCTAAACTTGAAAAATTCCAAAGAGTGATGTTTAGGGGACTTGTCAAATAACCTCAAAGTTAATATGAAAAAAAATTATGTGCAAAAATGGCCCGCAAAATGTTCAAGACATAAGAAGAACAATAATAATAAAAACAAAGAGGAAATTTGCTCCGTCTAATAAAATGTATTGCAAAGGAACATACTTGAAAGTGAATGAGATTGGCAAAGAATCAGGGAATAGTTCAGTGGAGTAAAAGTTTGAATTTTGAAACAGATTCTGTTATATGTGGAAAGGATTCAGATTACTTAGGGGAAAGCACTTCATCATTACAGGGATTGAAATATTATTTATTTGGAAATTAAATCAGTTATGCTTTTGCTAGGTACCGTTCACAAAATTAAATTTGAGATGAATTACTAACTTCAATATTTTGCAAAAGTATTAAGCATTAGAAGAAAGAAAAACACATAATAATTTCCACAGAAGCCAAAAGTACTTTTGAGAAAATGTAAGACTCATAAATATCAAAACACTAGATAAAATAAGGTTTGACCATACGTATTTGTATATCTCAAGATGGAGAAAAATGGGTTATGTGTATGTATTGTGAATTTAGAAAATCAAAAAGAATTAATTAAAAACCTATTACAAACAAGACGACTTACTAAACTAAAATTTACATGTTGCGATTTAGAAAAATTCACATATAAAATTAATAAATGTCTTATGTAATAACAATAACTATCTAGATTACATGACACAAATCAAGATTCCATTTTCAATAGCCTCAAAATTGTTAAAATATTTGGCATACAGCTAACAAGAACTCAACAAAGCCTGTTTAACTATGTGATTTAAGCATTAGAACACTCTTAAAACATACATACAAACGATAGAGAAATGTCAGAGTTATTTTCTTGGCCAGAAAGCCACATGATCCTAAGGATTATATTTTCTCCTAAGTTACTTTATACGTGTGTCATGATCACATTAAAAATAGTCTCATTTATTTCTTCACCTAGAACAAAATAAGATGATTATAAAATGTTGATGAAACATTAATCGTTCATCAGAAAAAAATGAGGAAACAAATCAAAAGGGAGGGTTAATTCTACCAGAGCTCGAAAAAAAATTTTTTATAAATTCTTCATTATCAAGACCATATGGAATTTGTTTATAAGTAAATATAAAACCTCATGAAAAAGAATGGAGAATTCAAAGAGATACCCAAGATTTATAGAAATTTAGTATTTAAGAAAGATAGCATTTCAAATCACTGGTGAAAATATGCTGCTACTAACGTAGCAGCAGTTAACATGGATGGCATAGCAGCAATTAATAAAGCAAAGCAAACTCAAACAAAAGGTAAATGCCACCAACTAGGTCAAAAGGACACGACAAAAAGTAATTACAAGCTATAATACTTAAAATGGGTGATCAATAATGTTTCAATTTTAAAAAAAGCAAAAAAACAAAAAACCTCTTAAACTAGGATAATATCACTAATACAATGATGTGTGAAAAAATGAGATGGCAATGACCAAGAAAATGAAATAAAAATGAACAAAATATATAAACAATCTAATAACACAAAAGGAAATTTAAATTGGCATCAATACTTAATTAGGTGCTTAAAATCCCTCATAGAGAACTAGACATTTAAAATATATTGAAATACAAGACTTCACCTATTAGATTTGCAAAATTTAATTTTTTGATAACAAACTTGTTATTGAGACTGTGGGGATACAGGTATTATAATACACTCTGGTGGAATGCAAATGGTAGAGCCCATAAGGAGCAGAAACTCGCAAAATTTAGCAAAATTATACTTGTATATTTACTATTTTACACTGTAACCCAATATTCAGGAATCTATATCATATGTAACCTTGAAAAATTATAAGGTGAGGTGTCGACAAGATTGTTAATATGACAATACCTATTACTAAGGGTTGGAAACACCCCAAATTTTCATTCATAAGGTTTGCATGAATAATTAGGGTGCATTTTTACAATCATGATTTCTAAACACTGAGTGTAAAATGTTATTGAAAAAACGAACAAACTGAAGACAACGAAGAGATGTACATGTTCATAGATGAGAAAATAAGAAGGGAAAATATATCAATTCTTCCAAATAAATCTATAAATTTTGTTTATATATAAATAACAATTGACATTTTTTACGCAATTTGATAAATTACTAATTCTATATTTCATACGGTTGAGTAAAGGCATAGAATAGAAAACTCAGTTTTGAAAAAGTACACAAGATACCGTCGCTCGTGGTGACCGTGTGGCTTTAATAGCACACGGCTCCGCGGTCAGGACTGTCACGCCGCGGACTGTGCCTGCCAGCCTGGGGCCGAGGAACCGCCAGGACCGTCGGCCGACGACAGCCCACGCGGGTCCCCCTCACGGCTGTGCTCGGCGCCTCGTCAGCGCGGACCCCTTGCACCGACCTGGAGCGCCCGTGGGAATCCGTCGTGTCGCTGGAACCCGCTGTCATCGGCCGCAGAGGGGCGGGAGCAGGGAGTGGAGAGCGGCCGGTCGTGAGCTCCTGTCCCCGGGCGGGACGGGCGGCCTGGGGGCGGCAGCTGCAGGCAGGGCCACCAGGAGGCGCCACGGAGAGCGCACCCCGCGACCGCGGCTTCCCGTCGGTGGCTCTGAGCGCCGCGCACCGGCGGCTGCGGGGATGCGGCTGACAGCCAGGCGCGGACCGCGTGTCCTCTGTGCGCGGTGGCGTCTGCGCACGCGCACTTTCCCGCTTACAGCAGCTGCTGTCACCACAGGTGAACGCCTCAGGGAACCATGTAGTGCTCTGGACGACACCTCCTGGGAGCCGATGTCTACACTGCAGCCTCCGAGCAGTCGGGGTCGGCACGATCCCCCGTGGCCGTCACCAGGGCCCTGTCCCCTGTCCGGGTTTATGTCCTCTTCCTAGTGGAAGACGCCCCCCATAGACTGCTAAGAAAACGGTCTTGGGCTGCTAAACGTCCAGAGGCCCGTCCTCGCCTTGTCGGACTCACGTTTGACGAGGAAAAGCGGAGATCGGAACCGACTCTGCACGAGACGCTGAAGGATGGACTAACCTGTCGTCTCCGTCTTGAGGCTCCTCCGCAGGGTCCGTCCCCTGGACCCCCACAAACAGAGTTGACACGGTGTCCCCTGTGCTTCCCCAGTGCGGGGCGGCGTGTGGACCCATCGTCACTCTCCACGTGGGGACCTCTGGGGACCTCCGGGACCTGTCCCTTCCTCCTTTCTCCCACGGTTCTCTCCTCCTGCCCATCTCCGCGGCTCTTCCTGGAGCACGTGTTGTTCAGACACTGGCTCTCCGGACACGCACTTCCGTTTTCTCTCTCTCTTTCCCTTTTACTCCTTTTACTTTTTTATGCTTTTCTTTCAATTGTATCTTTCTTGTTATCCTTTTGTCTTTTTGATCTAATCAGGCTTCCCTTGTGTTATTTTCTCATCTTTCTAGTGAGTTGTTTTCTAATTTAAATATCAACACTTATGGGCCGCCCCCTGGCGCACTCGGGAGAGAGCAGCGCTGGGAGCGCAGGGGCGCTGCCGCGGGTTCGGATCCCACATAGGTATGGCCGGTGTGCTCACTGGCTGACCGCCGTGCGGGCGACACCACGCCTATGGTTACAACGCCCTTAACTGTCACACACAAACACACACAAAACAAACAAACAAAAATTTCAACAGTTATATTTTTAATTTCTAAATGACCTCATGGTTATTTGATTCATCTTCTCCCTCTTCTACTTTAACAATATCTGCTCTTCTTCAGTAAGTCCAACAGTTTCTCTCCTATAACTCTGAGGAAGTTAATGGTATTTTCTGTTTCCCTTGCATGATCTCTATTTCTTCCAATTCGCTTTTTCCTTTTTTGTTTGTTTGCTTTGGCCTATTTCTTATTAGAGGATTTGCTGAAACTAGAGGATTTGCTGAAACATCTGGGGCCCTTGGCATCTGCTCATGGTTAACAGGGCAGCACGGGAAAGTCTTGCTCGTGTGCTGTGGCTTCATGGCCTGTGGGTGACTCTGTGAGGTTCTTTGACTGGGTTCTTGACTGAGGTGCCCAAATCAGCAGAGTGTGTACTGAAGAACTGGACTCCAAGGCCAGATGACATGCATTTGGATTTTTTTTAATTTTACAAGTTTCCATGACAATTCCTAACGGATCTTAATGCTGAGCACACCAAAGACTGTTAAAACTAGGTATTCATGCCATCGTCAGTCACATAAAGGACACCTACAAATTTAGGATACAGAACTTCCAACAAATAGTCATTTAATACCCGTTATTTGAAACCAAGTGTTTCGTGGACATACGAATTAGAGAGCATCTGGCTTCTTTAAGGGGTAAACAGTGAGGTGGAGCTGAAGATGGAGAGAAGCCCAGAGAGGGGACTAGGAACGTGACAAGTTTGACTTCGCATCTCAGAGGCACTTTTCACTTCATTTCTCTCCATTCATAGCACATGCTAAGTGTAATCACAAGATCGGCGCCTCGGCTTGGTTGAGTTGAAGTCAATGCAAGTCCTAGTTCAAAGAAGCCCTGAGTCTTCTGCTTGGGAGCCAATCCACACCATGACAGACAGATGTGATGGGTTTTAATCGTTAGCAGGGTTGAAGTTGTCGAGGAGAACATGGGAAAATGAAAATTCTGAGAAGAAAGGAGGGAAGCAGCTAAAACTACCATGGAGCAGGGCCGGCCCGTGCGCACTTGGAGAGTGCGGTGCTGACAGCACCAGGGCCACGGGTTCGGGTCCCTATGGAGGGTTGGCTGATTGGCTCACTTGGGAGTGCGTGGTGCTGACAAAACCACAGCAAGGGATAGGAACCCCTTACCGGTCATATTTAAAAAAAAAAAAAAAAAGTAATTTTTTTTCAACTGAATAACTTGTCTCCATTGCTTTTTATTATAGAATAAGAGGTGGTTCTGTGTTAAGTATTTTGGCACTTGGAAATAATAAAACCAAAATTAGAGATGGAATGTAGTTCTAAAACCTCATCAAATTACAGTGATAGCTATAGTAATCAAATCCATAAAAGATTCTTAAGTAATTATGACACTCAAAATTCAGAGCTACATGCAAAGTCACAAATATATTTAAAGTTAAAACTCATAGCAATATTAAAAACTTAGCAGCACAGTCACCTACCTTGCCTTGCTGTATGTATCAATCCTTTCAAAGAAGCAGCCTCTCCTAAAGCAATTGTCATTTCACTAAATTGATCACCTGCCTCAAACTCCTTGACATTTGAAACTATTCTTCCAGAGTCATCATTTTAATTTCCCTCCCATGACTTGGAATTACCAGCCTCAATACATTTGCATTGTTCCCTGTACTATTCCACAATGGGGGACAAAAAGCCTACCCTTGCCTTATCTGTGAGCATCTTTTTTCCTTGCAATCAGCTTATTCTCCATAGCAGCAGAGTATCTCTCTGTTGCATATTATTCCAATATGATCATGTATAGGCTGGCTGGTAGCTCAGCTGGTTAGAGCACAGCCTCGTATCACCAAGGTCAAGGGTGTGGATCCCTATATTGGCCAGCCACACACACACACAAAGATTCCAATATGATCATATATTTTACCTAATAGGAGCAGATGACACTGTTTTTGGTTTGTTTTGCTTTTTAATTAAATAAACTTGAAAAATATCTGTTTATTTCAGACCTCTAGAATTTTCTAGGGCTTACTAAGGTTTATCAATTTCTCTCTTGTAAACAAACACATACACAGAGTGCCTGGAACCCAAGTTGGAAGTTACAGCAGAAAGAAGAGACTACATAGGCACAAAAAGAACAGCAAGAAAACTCCAATTCTGATGTTTTACAGGAATGATTTTTCCCTTTGAAAAACATGTGTTCTTTCCATTTCTTTGCCTCTTGAAACTTAACACGTCACCCCTCTCCCAAATATCATCTACTTTCCACTAAACTTACTTGCTTTAATGCTCTTCGTTTTTAAAAGTCAAGTTCATTTGCCACTTTCTGCAAAATAGCTTCTCTCAATTCTCAAAAAAGGAATCTCTTGTCCATTTTCTACTCAGCATCGTTCCAGAGCCTCCCCCAATATTGTTGACATTCTCCTCAATACCACATTTTTAAATGATAGTCCTAAACATAAAAGAAAAGCACCTCGATGGTCATATTGTTTGGATCATTTCTTTTGTCATGGGTGTCAGAATTTTTCACAGATTTTTTCTCATTCAGTTGCATGCCAGGACAAATGAACCATAATTTTCTACTAATGTTTAAGAAATTTGTAATCATCTTCTAGCTAAGATGTCATGAGACCCCCTTTCCTCCCTACACATGTGTACATATCTGCATCCCCTATTCCTAGGGGGATTCTGCAGGAGATGAAGGGAGAGGGCTCCCTTGACTAGTGCGGGTGCCCAAGGTCAGCATGCTGGGGTGTCAGTTTCCTGGGATTGCCTGTGACACTGCTATCAAGGCCATGCACAGAAGCAAGAGGAATGTGTTGGCCAGAGAAGGAAGACCCAGTGGGCTACCTTAGGGGTTCAGAGGTGTCCCCTGAGACTGAGAGTGAAGAAACCCACAGTAAGTAGGACAATCAAGGAGGCTAAAGTGAACGGCAGAAGTCAAGGCAGGATGGTGACTCTGGGAAATCTTTGTGCCCAGGCAGTTCCTGGCTGAAGGAAGTGGTCGGCAGACAGAATTAAAGGGCTGGCAGGTTATCAGGCAGCATGTTCATGGTGACCTTCCATCTGGGTATTCTTGATGAATCCTGTTTCACATGTTTCCAGACAATTCATTCATCAGTACTTGGCACCTATTACTTGCCAGGTGCTGGGCTGGGGGCCTGGAATAGGGGCAGACCGAGGTGTAGACTCTGCTCCTGGGTTGCTGACTGTCAGGTGAGGGGGACTAAGGATCATGGCATAATGCAGAGTGATAACATGTGTAGGTAGAGCACCAGGTAATAAAATCATAGACTCTTCTCAAGGGCAGCACTTCAGGGAGTATTTATGGAGCCCCCGTGTTAGGCCCTTCCTGGATTCTGCACGCAATATAGTGATAGAGTTGCTGTCTCCCAGGACCAGTAGGCTGTGGGCTGGGATAGTGTTGACAGCAATGGATCTACATCACAGCAATGGATGTGTGTCTGGTGTAAAGAAAATGGGGTGTGAAGCCAAAGTATGGGGGTGGAATCCTGATTGTGTCAACAATGGATATTTTATACAATTTGAAAAGAATGGCTGAACATATCTGCATACTTTCATCTAATGGAGATATAAAGTTATTCCATAAATGGAATCTTCCTCAATTCTAGTTATGTTTGCATTGAACATGAGCACTTATCCCTGCCATTCAATGATTTTGAAAATAGGATTTGAATTTGTGAATACTATTTCTTACTTACTTACATCTTACACATCAGTTACATGTTGCCGTCATCTTAATGGACCCATCGCCTCTGGTTCTTCTCTGCAAATGGTGTTCATTTCCTACCATCTTCAGGTAGCTTCCTAATCTAGAATATTCTGAAGGCCTCCTAGATCACTTTCCTCTCTTAGAATGTCAGGCACTCGATAGCACGTCTTCTCCTCTTTCTTATCCTGGGATCATCTCCCAAGCCAGGGTGCAGCTGAATCAGCTCTTTCTCCAGCTCTCGGCACCATGCTTGGCATATGGTGGATACAAACAGAGAGAACAGAGGAGACAGAGCACAAGACTCTAGAGACAGGCGTGTTACAATGACATTTAGAAAGTGACACCTTCTCACTTTTGATCCTGTATTGGTTAGAAGTGAGTCACTAAGTCCAGTCCACACTGCAGGGCAGGGGATTACGTGAGGATGTGTGCAGCAGATGGTGGGGACCACTGGGAGCCCCTGAGGAGTCGCCAACCACACAGACAGAGATGTGGCACTTGAGTCCAAACCTAAATACACACGAAGCCATTGTGAGGTTTTATGGAGGAAAGCAGTATGTGAATGCATGAAATTCCAACTGTCGCATGGTGCAGACAGGGAAAACAGACCAAGAGCAAAAGTGACATTTTCAAGATTATATGACAGGAACCAGACCTGTCGTTAGTCGTATTCCATGCTACCTTCCACACCGTCGTGGATTTTATCTCTAGTCTTGTTTATTAGCTGCATGTGACACCGGCCATAGGTTTCAGAGATGTTTTCTCACACATGCCTGATGCCATCCCTAGGAAGAAGATGCTAGAAAGATCCCCACTGTGCAAAAGGGGAGACTGGGGAGGTCATGAGAGTGACAATGGCTTGTCCAGGGTCCCATAAAGTGATAAGTAGCAGGAGCTGGGGATGAACCTACGTGTATCTCCTCTGAGCTGTGACGCTGGCTGCACCCAGGCCTTGCACAGGGGTGTGGTCAGGCAGTGTTGGTGGAAGGGTGGGCAATAGAGAGAGTTCATGGGGAAGGAGGGTCAGCAGACAGGTACCCAGAGGGGCATTTGCAGTCTTGTACACAGAGGAGGGGCTCAGGAAATGAGGTATCAGGAAGTGACTTCACTTCCTTGACGACAGACCCCAACAGAACTCGGAACTCGGTAACCTGGCACCCACATTCTATACACAGCCCCTTCCCCAGCTCACTTGGCCACAGGCAGAGTGAGATGTTGTGCTGTATCCCGAGGTCCCGGGGCCGTAGCCCCAGGAAGCCCTGTGCTGAGAGGCTTGTCCAATGCTTCCAGCGCTGGTTCAGCCCTCGCCCTCGACCCCTGTGGCCGTCTGGGAGGAGGTCCCCAAGGGTAATGTCAGGTGGCCCAGAGGAGGTTGGGCAAGGCCAGGCCAGCACTATGAGCCTCCCTGGGTGACCGCAGCCCCTCCTCCTGAGTGTGTGGGGAACGGGGACATGGGACACCCTCCCAGGGCAGGGGCAGAGGGTGGGGGGTTTATAAACCTGCTGGTCCTGGTGTGTTCACACCTCAGGTCTGGCTGGAGGGTGAACGGGGACTGCCGGGGTGGCAACCACCACCCTGTACATTAACCCTGGGCCCTCAGGCTGTCTTCTCATGTCCTCCCTGGGGTTAAGACTGGCCTCCAGCCCCTGCCCTCCTTGGGGTTCACGGTGCTGTCACTGTGTATCTCTCCCCTGTCCTGTCCTAGAGTGAAGACACATCTTCATTGAGCTCGGATGCCACCCACATGGTGTGGCCTGTCCCGGCACGCACCCTGAAGAAGCGGGTGGAGCACCTGGTGCCTGCTGTCTTGGGTGGTGACCAATCTTATGTCCACCTGTTTCTGTCAAGCTACAAGAACTTTGCCAGTCCCCGGCATGTGCTGCACCTGCTTTTCCTCAGGTGAGCACTCAGGCCCTGGATCACACAGTGTCACTAGGCCGCCTCCCAGCTGTGAGTCTTAGGACTGTCACCACACCCCTCTGAGCCTCAGTTTCCTCCTGTGTTCAGTGGGTGGTCACAGGAACAAGCTCCAGTGGGTCCCCCATGGAAAGTGCTGCTCCTGAGTCCAGCCCTGTGGAAGGTCTGCTGGAGGGGCCACGGTCGTCCTCATTCAGGATTCCTGACACCCCCACGAGGAAGTCTCTGTCACCCCCTCACTGACCTCGTTGACTTGGGCTTCACTGTTTTCACATTTTTACAGGAAATTTGAGATTCTATCTGTAGGCTTCTGGGTGTATTCAAAGCAGGGAGACCAGAGGCGGGCAGAGCGGCTTCAGGTGCACCCAGAGATCTTGGGAGGAGTTGGTTGGGGTTCATTCCTTCAACAATCATACGTGAAGCCACACTATGTGCAGTCACTTTCTGGGCACTGACCATAATCCAATGAACCGAGGAGACTGCATTCCCTGCCCTCCTGGGCTTCCATTCAAGTCAGAGGTGAGACAGTCACAGTAGACATGAGAAGCAAGTAGTGCCACCATATGGTAGATTTGACACACTCCTGACCTCCTCTAGGTATGGAAACATGATTTCTGATTGTGACGGGGATGGCGAATCCCTGGAGCAGCTAAAATGGTAAGTGGGGTTTAGGTGCAGAAGGAGGGGCTCCCATCTCCACACAACTGCGTGTGGTCTGCGGGGGCCTGTGGGTGGGGGGCTGGCAGAACTCTGGCTCTCACACATCTTATGATTCCTGCTACAGGGCTGAGGGCTCAAGGCTTTCCCTGCAGGGAAAGGAGTCAAGACGGCTGGGGATGTGGTCCCAGGCACCGTAGGGTGTGTGAGAGGCTGGAGAGCAGAGTGAGCCCAGAGAGAATCCATCCCCACGCCCTCCCACCCAGCCCTGCCCACACCCCCAGAGCCCGTGCTGAGCCAGAGCAGGAGGTGTGCAGAGCATCCCGCTCACACTCGGGGCTGGAGCCTCCATGGGGATGCTCAGCTGGTGCTGAGGGTGCAGAGTGTGGTCAGGGCCAAGAGATTGCTGTCACTGGGAAAAGGATATGCAGATTTTCATGCAGACACTTGGGCAGTACATTCACGTGTGAGCTCAAGTTTGGGCTTTTCCAAGGGCCCTGGGTAGGCCAGGGGAGCAGCGCCTCCCTCTGTTTCCTCATTTATCAGATATTGCTGGACACCTCCTGTGTGCCAGTGAGTAATGCCCAGAGCAGACAGCACCCTCCTGGGGTGGACAGGTCATTCCAGCAGGGATGGGGCAGTGACACAGACAGAGGAGGTTGTCAGGTTTCCCTGAAGAAGGGAAACGTGGTCACATCAGTGGTTGAAGGCTCCTCCCATGGAGGCTTTTGCCAGCCCCTCCTTGGCTGCCAGGCCCATCTGTGCCAGAACTGCCATACTGGGGGTGGACATTGGATGGGCTGGTCTATGGACAGGCACGGGCAGAGGGTACAAGACTGCAGCTCACTCAGGGGAGCCTTGGGAGGGCAGCATAGAGGGATAGGCCAGGCCTCTGATGCTGTTGCCCACCTGTCTCCCACAGTGCCATGTCCTCTGTCTTAAAGATCTGGCTGGAATTCTATTCCACCGATTTCCACGAGCCTCCTGAATTTCATTATCTGAAGTTTCTTTCGGCCTCTGTACATATCAGTATGCGAGGTTCAGAGGTGGAGCGTAAGGCTGATCTTCTTCTGGCGCAGCTGGAGAAGCCGGAGCACCTGGAGCCTAGTGAGGCGGAGACTGAGGGTGAGGAGGAAGAGGGTGGGTGCCTGTGCGGGTTTGGGGAGGGGCCTGGGCTGGGCCACACAGAGCAGAGTTTCCAGAAGCAGGCTGGGGACAGGGGCACTGAGTACTCAGAACAATCATACAGTGTTCTGCAGTGTGGGGAGACTTCCTGAGGCTGGGTCTCTGGACTTGGGCTTCTAGAAAGACAGTGTCATTGGATGAGACATAGAAACTCACATTGATATTTTCAATTGTTGTCTCTCCAGTTCCAGCTTCCGCCCAGGCTGAACAACTGTCCCAAGAGCTGCTGCCATGTTCGGCTCGAGTTCCAGCTCCAGCTCCACCTCCACTGCCAGAGGCAGAGCGAGAGCAAGATCCAGAGCCCAAGCCAGAGCAAGAAGTAGAGCAGGAGCAAGATCCAGAGCAAGAGGTAGAGCAGGAGCAAGATCCAGAGCAAGAGGTAGAGCAGGAACAAGATCCAGAGCAGGAGCAACAGAAAGATCAAGAGAAAGATCAGGAGAAAGAGCAAGAGAAAGAGCAGGAGAAAGATCAAGATCCAGAGGTAGAGCTAGAGCAACCTGACATAACCGTTCCTGAAACATCAGAAGAATTAGAAGAAACACCAGCACCCAGGGGAGCCCTGGCTCCAGAGCTCCCACAAACACCCTCACCAGTCCCCACTCCAGATCTGTTCTTGCCCTTCCTTGACGCTGTGCTTCTCCTCATTTTTGTCTGTGTCCTGCATCTCCTCAAATTTTTTCATCTTTTATTTTCAATAATATCCCTTGTAGAAAATAAAGTGTTTTTAATATTTTCAAAATTACCATTCAGTGGCACTGAGTACATTTTTAATATGGTGCAACCCTTACCACCATCTAGTGATCGAACAGCTTCATCAACTCTGTAGCCATTAAGCTGTCACTCCCCATCCCGCCTCTCCCTGTCCCTGACTACCACTCCATTTTCTGTGTGTGTGAATTTACCTATCGTGGATTGTTCCTATCAGTACCGTTATATGTTATGTGGCCTTTTGTGTCTGGCCGCATAATATGAGAAAGATCTGATTAATTTTCATTTTATGTTTTTAGTAAGAGGAAAATTACAGAAAAATCAAAGACTCTATGTAGAAACACAAAGCCCTGATAGTTATTATTGCCATAATCTTGAAATACGAACTACTTTTGAATGACCAGAGAGCAAGAAGCCACTGAGGAAAATGCTGACTTTTCCTGGTCCAAACAAAAACCAGAATAATGTCAAAAGGTGAAAAGACAAACCCCAGACTGGAAAATTCTTCATGGGCAGAGAAAGGGTAGTATGCATCCTAGTTGTACAAAGAGTTCTCATTTATCCATAGGGATAAAGGACATATTCCCGCAGTTCCACAGGGAAGCAATTCACATGGCCAGTAAATGTCAGATATCCGCGGCCTCCCTAATGATTATGCACAGAAATTTACTCACTATTCAGATAGCATTTGCCCCATCAGATGGGCAGGTCTGTATGTCTGGTGACGACCAGCTCTTGTGAGAATGAAGGAAGAAGAGGTCCCAGCGGATGCCCCAGGAGATGTGTTCATAGATACCCCTGTCGCAGGAGCCTCTCAGCAGCTCCTGCCACAATGCCCACGTGTGTCCATGTGCCGGGCAGCAGTGATGCTAGGAAGTTACGCCACATATATATGTAGTCTACCTATGTTAATCAATAGATTCAATAAATCTAAACTTGAAAAATTCCAAAGAGTGATGTTTAGGGGACTTGTCAAATAACCTCAAAGTTAATATGAAAAAAAAATTACGTGCAAAAATGGCCCCCAAAAAGTTCAAGACATAAGAAGAACAATAATAATAAAAACCAGGAGGAAATTTGCTCCGTCTAATAAAATGTATTGCAAAGGAACATACTTGAAAGTGAATGAGATTGGCAAAGAATAAGCGAATAGTTCAGTGGAGTAAAAGTTTGAATTTTGAAACAGATTCTGGTATATGTGGAAAGGATTCAGATTACTTAGGGGAAAGCACTTCATCATTACAGGGATTGAAATATTATTTATTTAGAAATTAAATCCAGTTATGCTTTTGCTAGGTACCGTTCACAAAATTAAATTTGAGATGAATTACTAACTTCAATATTTTGCAAAAGTATTAAGCATTAGAAGAAAGAAAAACACATAATAATTTCCACAGAAGCCAAAAGTACTTTTGAGAAAATGTAAGACTCATAAATATCAAAACACTAGATAAAATAAGGTTTGACCATACGTATTTGTATTTCTCAAGATGGAGAAAAATGGGTTATGTGTATGTATTGTGAATTTAGAAAATCAAAAAGAATTAATTAAAAACCTATTACAAACAAGACGACTTACTAAACTAAAATTTACATGTTGCGATTTAGAAAAATTCACATATAAAATTAATAAATGTCTTATGTAATAACAATAACTACCTAGATTACATGACACAAATCAAGATTCCATTTTCAATAGCCACAAAATTGTTAAAATATTTGGCATACAGCTAACAAGAACTCAACAAAGCCTGTTTAACTATGTGATTTAAGCATTAGAACACTCTTAAAACATACATACACAAACGATAGAGAAATGTCAGAGATATTTTCTTGGCCAGAAAGCCACATGATCCTAAGGATTTTATTTTCTCCTAAGTTACTTTATACGTGTGTCATGATCACATTAAAAATAGTCTCATTTATTTCTTCACCTAGAACAAAATAAGATGATTATAAAATGTTGATGAAACATTAATCGTTCATCAGAAAAAAATGAGGAAACAAATCAAAAGGGAGGGGTAATTCTACCAGAGCTCGAAAAAATTTTTTTTATAAATTCTTCATTATCAAGACCATATGGAATTTGTTTATAAGTAAATATAAAACCTAATGAAAAAGAATGGAGAATTCAAAGAGATACCCAAGATTTATAGAAATTTGTCATTTAAGAAAGATAGCATTTCAAATCACTGGTGAAAATATGCTGCTACTAACGTAGCAGCAGTTAACATGGATGGCATAGCAGCAATTAATAAAGCAAAGCAAACTCAAACAAAAGGTAAATGCCACCAACTAGGTCAAAAGGACACGACAAAAAGTAATTACAAGCTATAATACTTAAAATGGGTGATCAATAATGTTTCAATTTTAAAAAAAGCAAAAAAAACAAAAAACCTCTTAAACTAGGATAATATCACTAATACAATGATGTGTGAAAAAATGAGATGGAAATGACCAAGAAAATGAAATAAAAATGAACAAAATATATAAACAATCTAATAACACAAAAGGAAATTTAAATTGGCATCAATACTTAATTAGGTGCTTAAAATCCCTCATAGAGAACTAGACATTTAAAATATATTGAAATACAATACTTCACCTATTAGATTTGCAAAATTTAATTTTTTGATAACAAACTTGTTATTGAGACTGTGGGGATACAGGTATTATAATACACTCTGGTGGAATGCAAATGGTAGAGCCCATAAGGAGCAGAAACTCGCAAAATTTAGCAAAATTATACTTGTATATTTACTATTTTACACTGTAACCCAATATTCAGGAATCTATATCATATGTAACCTTGAAAAATTATAAGGTGAGGTGTCGACAAGATTGTTAATATGACAATACCTATTACTAAGGGTTGGAAACACCCCAAATTTTCATTCATAAGGTTTGCATGAATAATTAGGGTGCATTTTTACAATCATGATTTCTAAACACTGAGTGTAAAATGTTATTGAAAAAACGAACAAACTGAAGACAACGAAGAGATGTACATGTTCATAGATGAGAAAATAAGAAGGGAAAATATATCAATTCTTCCAAATAAATCTATAAATTTTGTTTATATATAAATAACAATTGACATTTTTTACGCAATTTGATAAATTACTAATTCTATATTTCATACGGTTGAGTAAAGGCATAGAATAGAAAACTCAGTTTTGAAAAAGTACACAAGATACCGTCGCTCGTGGTGACCGTGTGGCTTTCATAGCACACGGCTCCGCGGTCAGGACTGTCACGCCGCGGACTGTGCCTGCCAGCCTGGGGCCGAGGAACCGCCAGGACCGTCGGCCGACGACAGCCCACGCGGGTCCCCCTCACGGCTGTGCTCGGCGCCTCGTCAGCGCGGACCCCTTGCACCGACCTGGAGCGCCCGTGGGAATCCGTCGTGTCGCTGGAACCCGCTGTCATCGGCCGCAGAGGGGCGGGAGCAGGGAGTGGAGAGCGGCCGGTCGTGAGCTCCTGTCCCCGGGCGGGACGGGCGGCCTGGGGGCGGCAGCTGCAGGCAGGGCCACCAGGAGGCGCCACGGAGAGCGCACCCCGCGACCGCGGCTTCCCGTCAGCGGCTCTGAGCGACGCGCACCGGCGGCTGCGGGGACGCGGCTGACAGCCAGGCGCGGACCGCGTGTCCTCTGTGCGCGGTGGCGTCTGCGCACGCGCACTGTCCCGCTTACAGCAGCTGCTGTCACCACAGGTGAACGCCTCAGGGACCCATGTGGTGCTCTGGACGACACCTCCTGGGAGCCGATGTCTACACTGCAGCCTCCGAGCAGTCGGGGTCGGCACGATCCCCCGTGGCCGTCACCAGGGCCCTGTCCCCTGTCCGGGTTTATGTCCTCTTCCTAGTGGGAGACGCCCCCCATAGACTGCTAAGAAAACGGTCTTGGGCTGCTAAACGTCCAGAGGCCCGTCCTCGCCTTGTCGGACTCACGTTTGACGAGGAAAAGCGGAGATCGGAACCGACTCTGCACGAGACGCTGAAGGATGGACTAACCTGTCGTCTCCGTCTTGAGGCTCCTCCGCAGGGTCCGTCCCCTGGACCCCCACAAACAGAGTTGACACGGTGTCCCCTGTGCTTCCCCAGTGCGGGGCGGCGTGTGGACCCATCGTCACTCTCCACGTGGGGACCTCTGGGGACCTCCGGGACCTGTCCCTTCCTCCTTTCTCCCACGGTTCTCTCCTCCTGCCCATCTCCGCGGCTCTTCCTGGAGCGCGTGTTGTTCAGACACTGGCTCTGCGGACACGCACTTCCGTTTTCTCTCTCTCTTTCCCTTTTACTCCTTTTACTTTTTTATGCTTTTCTTTCAATTGTATCTTTCTTGTTATCCTTCTGTCTTTTTGATCTAATCAGGCTTCCCTTGTGTTATTTTCTCATCTTTCTAGTGAGTTGTTTTCTAATTTAAATTTCAACACTTATGGGCCGCCCCCTGGCGCACTCGGGAGAGAGCAGCGCTGGGACCGCAGGGGCGCTGCCGCGGGTTCGGATCCCACATAGGGATGGCCGGTGTGCTCACTGGCTGAGCGCCGTGCGGGCGACACCACGCCTATGGTTACAACGCCCTTAACTGTCACACAGAAACACACACACACACACAAAAAAAAATTTCAACAGTTATATTTTTAATTTCTAAATGACCTCATGGTTATTTGATTCATCTTCTCCCTCTTCTACTTTAACCATATCTGCTCTTCTTCAGTAAGTCCAACAGTTTCTCTCCTATAACTCTGAGGAAGTTAATGGTATTTTTTGTTTCCCTTGCATGATCTCTATTTCTTCCAATTCGCTTTTTCCTTTTTTGTTTGTTTGCTTTGGCCTATTTCTTATTAGAGGATTTGCTGAAACTAGAGGATTTGCTGAAACATCTGGGGCCCTTGGCATCTGCTCATGGTTAACAGGGCAGCACAGGAAAGTCTTGCTCGTGTGCTGTGGCTTCATGGCCTGTGGGTGACTCTGTGAGGTTCTTTGACTGGGTTCTTGACTGAGGTGCCCAAATCAGCAGAGTGTGTACTGAAGAACTGGACTCCAAGGCCAGATGACATGCATTTGGATTTTTTTTAATTTTACAAGTTTCCATGACAATTCCTAACGGATCTTAATGCTGAGCACACCAAAGACTGTTAACACTAGGTATTCATGCCATCGTCAGTCACATAAAGGACACCTACAAATTTAGGATACAGAACTTCCAACAAATAGTCATTTAATACCCGTTAATTGAAACCAAGTGTTTCGTGGACATACGAATTAGAGAGCATCTGGCTTCTTTAAGGGGTAAACAGTGAGGTGGAGCTGAAGATGGAGAGAAGCCCAGAGAGGGGACTAGGAACGTGACAAGTTTGACTTCGCATCTCAGAGGCACTTTTCACTTCATTTCTCTCCATTCATAGCACATGCTAAGTGTAATCACAAGATCGGCGCCTCGGCTTGGTTGAGTTGAAGTCAATGCAAGTCCTAGTTCAAAGAAGCCCTGAGTCTTCTGCTTGGGAGCCAATCCACACCATGACAGACAGATGTGATGGGTTTTAATCGTTAGCAGGGTTGAAGTTGTCGAGGAGAACATGGGAAAATGAAAATTCTGAGAAGAAAGGAGGGAAGCAGCTAAAACTACCATGGAGCAGGGCCGGCCCGTGCGCACTTGGAGAGTGCGGTGCTGACAGCACCAGGGCCACGGGTTCGGGTCCCTATGGAGGGTTGGCTGATTGGCTCACTTGGGAGTGCGTGGGGCTGACAAAACCACAGCAAGGGATAGGATCCCCTTACCGGTCATATTTTTAAAAAAAAAAAAAGTAATTTTTTTCAACTGAATAACTTGTCTCCATTGCTTTTTATTATAGAATAAGAGGTGGTTCTGTGTTAAGTATTTTGGCACTTGGAAATAATAAAACCAAAATTAGAGATGGAATGTAGTTCTAAAACCTCATCAAATTACAGTGATAGCTATAGTAATCAAATTAATAAAAGATTCTTAAGTAGTTATGACACTCAAAATTCAGAGCTACATGCAAAGTCACAAATATATTTAAAGTTAAAACTCATAGCAATATTAAAAACTTAGCAGCACAGTCACCTACCTTGCCTTGCTGTATGTATCAATCCTTTCAAAGAAGCAGCCTCTCCTAAAGCAATTGTCATTTCACTAAATTGATCACCTGCCTCAAACTCCTTGACATTTGAAACTATTCTTCCAGAGTCATCATTTTAATTTCCCTCCCATGACTTGGAATTACCAGCCTCAATACATTTGCATTGTTCCCTGTACTATTCCACAATGGGGGACAAAAAGCCTACCCTTGCCTTATCTGTGAGCATCTTTTTTCCTTGCAATCAGCTTATTCTCCATAGCAGCAGAGTATCTCTCTGTTGCATATTATTCCAATATGATCATGTATAGGCTGGCTGGTAGCTCAGCTGGTTAGAGCCCAGCCTCGTATCACCAAGGTCAAGGCTGTGGATCCCTATATTGGCCAGCCACACACACACACAAAGATTCCAATATGATCATATATTTTACCTAATAGGAGCAGATGACACTGTTTTTGGTTTGTTTTGCTTTTTAATTAAATAAACTTGAAAAATATCTGTTTATTTCAGACCTCTAGAATTTTCTAGGGCTTACTAAGGTTTATCAATTTCTCTCTTGTAAACAAACACATACACAGAGTGCCTGGAACCCAAGTTGGAAGTTACAGCAGAAAGAAGAGACTACATAGGCACAAAAAGAACAGCAAGAAAACTCCAATTCTGATGTTTTACAGGAATGATTTTTCCCTTTGAAAAACATGTGTTCTTTCCATTTCTTTGCCTCTTGAAACTTAACACGTCACCCCTCTCCCAAATATCATCTACTTTCCACTAAACTTACTTGCTTTAATGCTCTTCGTTTTTAAAAGTCAAGTTCATTTGCCACTTTCTGCAAAATAGCTTCTCTCAATTCTCAAAAAAGGAATCTCTTGTCCATTTTCTACTCAGCATCGTTCCAGAGCCTCCCCCAATATTGTTGACATTCTCCTCAATACCACATTTTTAAATGATAGTCCTAAACATAAAAGAAAAGCACCTCGATGGTCATATTGTTTGGATCATTTCTTTTGTCATGGGTGTCAGAATTTTTCACAGATTTTTTCTCATTCAGTTGCATGCCAGGACAAATGAACCATAATTTTCTACTAATGTTTAAGAAATTTGTAATCATCTTCTAGCTAAGATGTCATGAGACCCCCTTTCCTCCCTACACATGTGTACATATCTGCATCCCCTATTCCTAGGGGGATTCTGCAGGAGATGAAGGGAGAGGGCTCCCTTGACTAGTGCGGGTGCCCAAGGTCAGCATGCTGGGGTGTCAGTTTCCTGGGATTGCCTGTGACACTGCTATCAAGGCCATGCACAGAAGCAAGAGGAATGTGTTGGCCAGAGAAGGAAGACCCAGTGGGCTACCTTAGGGGTTCAGAGGTGTCCCCTGAGACTGAGAGTGAAGAAACCCACAGTAAGCAGGACAATCAAGGAGGCTAAAGTGAACGGCAGAAGTCAAGGCAGGATGGTGACTCTGGGAAATCTTTGTGCCCAGGCAGTTCCTGGCTGAAGGAAGTGGTCGGCAGACAGAATTAAAGGGCTGGCAGGTTATCAGGCAGCATGTTCATGGTGACCTTCCATCTGGGTATTCTTGATGAATCCTGTTTCACATGTTTCCAGACAATTCATTCATCAGTACTTGGCACCTATTACTTGCCAGGTGCTGGGCTGGGGGCCTGGAATAGGGGCAGACCGAGGTGTAGACTCTGCTCCTGGGTTGCTGACTGTCAGGTGAGGGGGACTAAGGATCATGGCATAATGCAGAGTGATAACATGTGTAGGTAGAGCACCAGGTAATAAAATCATAGACTCTTCTCAAGGGCAGCACTTCAGGGAGTATTTATGGAGCCCCCGTGTTAGGCCCTTCCTGGATTCTGCACGCAATATAGTGATAGAGTTGCTGTCTCCCAGGACCAGTAGGCTGTGGGCTGGGATAGTGTTGACAGCAATGGATCTACATCACAGCAATGGATGTGTGTCTGGTGTAAAGAAAATGGGGTGTGAAGCCAAAGTATGGGGGTGGAATCCTGATTGTGTCAACAATGGATATTTTATACAATTTGAAAAGAATGGCTGAACATATCTGCATACTTTCATCTAATGGAGATATAAAGTTATTCCATAAATGGAATCTTCCTCAATTCTAGTTATGTTTGCATTGAACATGAGCACTTATCCCTGCCATTCAATGATTTGGAAAATAGGATTTGAATTTGTGAATACTATTTCTTACTTACTTACATCTTACACATCAGTTACATGTTGCCGTCATCTTAATGGACCCATCGCCTCTGGTTCTTCTCTGCAAATGGTGTTCATTTCCTACCATCTTCAGGTAGCTTCCTAATCTAGAATATTCTGAAGGCCTCCTAGATCACTTTCCTCTCTTAGAATGTCAGGCACTCGATAGCACGTCTTCTCCTCTTTCTTATCCTGGGATCATCTCCCAAGCCAGGGTGCAGCTGAATCAGCTCTTTCTCCAGCTCTCGGCACCATGCTTGGCATATGGTGGATACAAACAGAGAGAACAGAGGAGACAGAGCACAAGACTCTAGAGACAGGCGTGTTACAATGACATTTAGAAAGTGACACCTTCTCACTTTTGATCCTGTATTGGTTAGAAGTGAGTCACTAAGTCCAGTCCACACTGCAGGGCAGGGGATTACGTGAGGATGTGTGCAGCAGATGGTGGGGACCACTGGGAGCCCCTGAGGAGTCGCCAACCACACAGACAGAGATGTGGCACTTGAGTCCAAACCTAAATACACACGAAGCCATTGTGAGGTTTTATGGAGGAAAGCAGTATGTGAATGCATGAAATTCCAACTGTCGCATGGTGCAGACAGGGAAAACAGACCAAGAGCAAAAGTGACATTTTCAAGATTATATGACAGGAACCAGACCTGTCGTTAGTCGTATTCCATGCTACCTTCCACACCGTCGTGGATTTTATCTCTAGTCTTGTTTATTAGCTGCATGTGACACCGGCCATAGGTTTCAGAGATGTTTTCTCACACATGCCTGATGCCATCCCTAGGAAGAAGATGTTAGAAAGATCCCCACTGTGCAAAAGGGGAGACTGGGGAGGTCATGAGAGTGACAATGGCTTGTCCAGGGTCACATAAAGTGATAAGAAGCAGGAGCTGGGGATGAACCTACGTGTATCTCCTCTGAGCTGTGACGCTGGCTGCACCCAGGCCTTGCACAGGGGTGTGGTCAGGCAGTGTTGGTGGAAGGGTGGGCAATAGAGAGAGTTCATGGGGAAGGAGGGTCAGCAGACAGGTACCCAGAGGGGCATTTGCAGTCTTGTACACAGAGGAGGGGCTCAGGAAATGAGGTATCAGGAAGTGACTTCACTTCCTTGACGACAGACCCCAACAGAACTCGGAACTCGGTAACCTGGCACCCACATTCTATACACAGCCCCTTCCCCAGCTCACTTGGCCACAGGCAGAGTGAGATGTTGTGCTGTATCCCGAGGTCCCGGGGCCGTAGCCCCAGGAAGCCCTGTGCTGAGAGGCTTGTCCAATGCTTCCAGCGCTGGTTCAGCCCTCGCCCTCGACCCCTGTGGCCGTCTGGGAGGAGGTCCCCAAGGGTAATGTCAGGTGGCCCAGAGGAGGTTGGGCAAGGCCAGGCCAGCACTATGAGCCTCCCTGGGTGACCGCAGCCCCTCCTCCTGAGTGTGTGGGGAACGGGGACATGGGACACCCTCCCAGGGCAGGGGCAGAGGGTGGGGGGTTTATAAACCTGCTGGTCCTGGTGTGTTCACACCTCAGGTCTGGCTGGAGGGTGAACGGGGACTGCCGGGGTGGCAACCACCACCCTGTACATTAACCCTGGGCCCTCAGGCTGTCTTCTCATGTCCTCCCTGGGGTTAAGACTGGCCTCCAGCCCCTGCCCTCCTTGGGGTTCACGGTGCTGTCACTGTGTATCTCTCCCCTGTCCTGTCCTAGAGTGAAGACACATCTTCATTGAGCTCGGATGCCACCCACATGGTGTGGCCTGTCCCGGCACGCACCCTGAAGAAGCGGGTGGAGCACCTGGTGCCTGCTGTCTTGGGTGGTGACCAATCTTATGTCCACCTGTTTCTGTCAAGCTACAAGAACTTTGCCAGTCCCCGGCATGTGCTGCACCTGCTTTTCCTCAGGTGAGCACTCAGGCCCTGGATCACACAGTGTCACTAGGCCGCCTCCCAGCTGTGAGTCTTAGGACTGTCACCACACCCCTCTGAGCCTCAGTTTCCTCCTGTGTTCAGTGGCTGGTCACAGGAACAAGCTCCAGTGGGTCCCCCATGGAAAGTGCTGCTCCTGAGTCCAGCCCTGTGGAAGGTCTGCTGGAGGGGCCACGGTCGTCCTCATTCAGGATTCCTGACACCCCCACGAGGAAGTCTCTGTCACCCCCTCACTGACCTCGTTGACTTGGGCTTCACTGTTTTCACATTTTTACAGGAAATTTGAGATTCTATCTGTAGGCTTCTGGGTGTATTCAAAGCAGGGAGACCAGAGGCGGGCAGAGCGGCTTCAGGTGCACCCAGAGATCTTGGGAGGAGTTGGTTGGGGTTCATTCCTTCAACAATCATACGTGAAGCCACACTATGTGCAGTCACTTTCTGGGCACTGACCATAATCCAATGAACCGAGGAGACTGCATTCCCTGCCCTCCTGGGCTTCCATTCAAGTCAGAGGTGAGACAGTCACAGTAGACATGAGAAGCAAGTAGTGCCACCATATGGTAGATTTGACACACTCCTGACCTCTTCTACGTATGGAAACATGATTTCTGATTGTGACGGGGATGGCGAATCCCTGGAGCAGCTAAAATGGTAAGTGGGGTTTAGGTGCAGAAGGAGGGGCTCCCATCTCCACACAACTGCGTGTGGTCTGCGGGGGCCTGTGGGTGGGGGGCTGGCAGAACTCTGGCTCTCACACATCTTATGATTCCTGCTACAGGGCTGAGGGCTCAAGGCTTTCCCTGCAGGGAAAGGAGTCAAGACGACTGGGGATGTGGTCCCAGGCACCGTAGGGTGTGTGAGAGGCTGGACAGCAGAGTGAGCCCAGAGAGAATCCATCCCCACGCCCTCCCACCCAGCCCTGCCCACACCCCCAGAGCCCGTGCTGAGCCAGAGCAGGAGGTGTGCAGAGCATCCCGCTCACACTCGGGGCTGGAGCCTCCATGGGGATGCTCAGCTGGTGCTGAGGGTGCAGAGTGTGGTCAGGGCCAAGAGATTGCTGTCACTGGGAAAAGGATATGCAGATTTTCATGCAGACACTTGGGCAGTACATTCACGTGTGAGCTCAAGTTTGGGCTTTTCCAAGGGCCCTGGGTAGGCCAGGGGAGCAGCGCCTCCCTCTGTTTCCTCATTTATCAGATATTGCTGGACACCTCCTGTGTGCCAGTGAGTAATGCCCAGAGCAGACAGCACCCTCCTGGGGTGGACAGGTCATTCCAGCAGGGATGGGGCAGTGACACAGACAGAGGAGGTTGTCAGGTTTCCCTGAAGAAGGGAAACGTGGTCACATCAGTGGTTGAAGGCTCCTCCCATGGAGGCTTTTGCCAGCCCCTCCTTGGCTGCCAGGCCCATCTGTGCCAGAACTGCCATACTGGGGGTGGACATTGGATGGGCTGGTCTATGGACAGGCACGGGCAGAGGGTACAAGACTGCAGCTCACTCAGGGGAGCCTTGGGAGGGCAGCATAGAGGGATAGGCCAGGCCTCTGATGCTGTTGCCCACCTGTCTCCCACAGTGCCATGTCCTCTGTCTTAAAGATCTGGCTGGAATTCTATTCCACCGATTTCCACGAGCCTCCTGAATTTCATTCTTTGAAGTTTCTTTCGGCCTATGTACATATCAGTATGTGAGGTTCAGAGGTGGAGCGTAAGGCTGATCTTGTTCTGGCGCAGCTGGAGAAGCCGGAGCACCTGGAGCCTAGTGAGGCGGAGACTGAGGGTGAGGAGGAAGAGGGTGGGTGCCTGTGCGGGTTTGGGGAGGGGCCTGGGCTGGGCCACACAGAGCAGAGTTTCCAGAAGCAGGCTGGGGACAGGGGCACTGAGTACTCAGAACAATCATACAGTGTTCTGCAGTGTGGGGAGACTTCCTGAGGCTGGGTCTCTGGACTTGGGCTTCTAGAAAGACAGTGTCATTGGATGAGACATAGAAACTCACACTGATATTTTCAATTGTTGTCTCTCCAGTTCCAGCTTCCGCCCAGGCTGAACAACTGTCCCAAGAGCTGCTGCCATGTTCGGCTCGAGTTCCAGCTCCAGCTCCACCTCCACTGCCAGAGGCAGAGCGAGAGCAAGATCCAGAGCCCAAGCCAGAGCAAGAAGTAGAGCAGGAGCAAGATCCAGAGCAAGAGGTAGAGCAGGAGCAAGATCCAGAGCAAGAGGTAGAGCAGGAACAAGATCCAGAGCAAGTGGTAGATCAGACGCAAGATCCAGAGCAGGAGCAACAGAAAGATCAAGAGAAAGATCAGGAGAAAGAGCAAGAGAAAGAGCAGGAGAAAGATCAAGATCCAGAGGTAGAGCTAGAGCAACCTGACATAACCGTTCCTGAAACATCAGAAGAATTAGAAGAAACACCAGCACCCAGGGGAGCCCTGGCTCCAGAGCTCCCACAAACACCCTCACCAGTCCCCACTCCAGATCTGTTCTTGCCCTTCCTTGACGCTGTGCTTCTCCTCATTTTTGTCTGTATCCTGCATCTCCTCAAATTTTTTCATCTTTTATTTTCAATAATATCCCTTGTAGAAAATAAAGTGTTTTTAATATTTTCAAAATTACCATTCAGTGGCACTGAGTACATTTTTAATATGGTGCAACCCTTACCACCATCTAGTGATCGAACAGCTTCATCAACTCTGTAGCCATTAAGCTGTCACTCCCCATCCCGCCTCTCCCTGTCCCTGACTACCACTCCATTTTCTGTGTGTGTGAATTTACCTATCGTGGATTGTTCCTATCAGTACCGTTATATGTTATGTGGCCTTTTGTGTCTGGCCGCATAATATGAGAAAGATCTGATTAATTTTCATTTTATGTTTTTAGTAAGAGGAAAATTACAGAAAAATCAAAGACTCTATGTAGAAACACAAAGCCCTGATAGTTATTATTGCCATAATCTCGAAATAGGAACTACTTTTGAATGACCAGAGAGCCAGAAGCCACTGAGGAAAATGCTGACTTTTCCTGGTCCAAACAAAAACCAGAATAATGTCAAAAGGTGAAAAGACAAACCCCAGACTGGAAAATTCTTCATGGGCAGAGAAAGGGTAGTATGCATCCTACTTGTACAAAGAGTTCTCATTTATCCATAGGGATAAAGGACATATTCCCGCAGTTCCACAGGGAAGCAATTCACATGGCCAGTAAATGTCAGATATCCGCGGCCTCCCTAATGATTATGCACAGAAATTTACTCACTATTCAGATAGCATTTGCCCCATCAGATGGGCAGGTCTGTATGTCTGGTGACGACCAGCTCTTGTGAGAATGAAGGAAGAAGAGGTCCCAGCGGATGCCCCAGGAGATGTGTTCATAGATACCCCTGTCGCAGGAGCCTCTCAGCAGCTCCTACCAAAATGCCCACGTGTGTCCATGTGCCGGGCAGCAGTGATGCTAGGAAGTTACGCCACATATATATGTAGTCTACCTATGTTAATCAATAGATTCAATAAATCTAAACTTGAAAAATTCCAAAGAGTGATGTTTAGGGGACTTGTCAAATAACCTCAAAGTTAATATGAAAAAAAAATTACGTGCAAAAATGGCCCCCAAAAAGTTCAAGACATAAGAAGAACAATAATAATAAAAACCAGGAGGAAATTTGCTCCGTCTAATAAAATGTATTGCAAAGGAACATACTTGAAAGTGAATGAGATTGGCAAAGAATAAGCGAATAGTTCAGTGGAGTAAAAGTTTGAATTTTGAAACAGATTCTGGTATATGTGGAAAGGATTCAGATTACTTAGGGGAAAGCACTTCATCATTACAGGGATTGAAATATTATTTATTTGGAAATTAAATCCAGTTATGCTTTTGCTAGGTACCGTTCACAAAATTAAATTTGAGATGAATTACTAACTTCAATATTTTGCAAAAGTATTAAGCATTAGAAGAAAGAAAAACACATAATAATTTCCACAGAAGCCAAAAGTACTTTTGAGAAAATGTAAGACTCATAAATATCAAAACACTAGATAAAATAAGGTTTGACCATACGTATTTGTATTTCTCAAGATGGAGAAAAATGGGTTATGTGTATGTATTGTGAATTTAGAAAATCAAAAAGAATTAATTAAAAACCTATTACAAACAAGACGACTTACTAAACTAAAATTTACATGTTGCGATTTAGAAAAATTCACATATAAAATTAATAAATGTCTTATGTAATAACAATAACTACCTAGATTACATGACACAAATCAAGATTCCATTTTCAATAGCCACAAAATTGTTAAAATATTTGGCATACAGCTAACAAGAACTCAACAAAGCCTGTTTAACTATGTGATTTAAGCATTAGAACACTCTTAAAACATACATACACAAACGATAGAGAAATGTCAGAGATATTTTCTTGGCCAGAAAGCCACATGATCCTAAGGATTTTATTTTCTCCTAAGTTACTTTATACGTGTGTCATGATCACATTAAAAATAGTCTCATTTATTTCTTCACCTAGAACAAAATAAGATGATTATAAAATGTTGATGAAACATTAATCGTTCATCAGAAAAAAATGAGGAAACAAATCAAAAGGGAGGGGTAATTCTACCAGAGCTCGAAAAAAATTTTTTTATAAATTCTTCATTATCAAGACCATATGGAATTTGTTTATAAGTAAATATAAAACCTAATGAAAAAGAATGGAGAATTCAAAGAGATACCCAAGATTTATAGAAATTTGTCATTTAAGAAAGATAGCATTTCAAATCACTGGTGAAAATATGCTGCTACTAACGTAGCAGCAGTTAACATGGATGGCATAGCAGCAATTAATAAAGCAAAGCAAACTCAAACAAAAGGTAAATGCCACCAACTAGGTCAAAAGGACACGACAAAAAGTAATTACAAGCTATAATACTTAAAATGGGTGATCAATAATGTTTCAATTTTAAAAAAAGCAAAAAAAAACAAAAAACCTCTTAAACTAGGATAATATCACTAATACAATGATGTGTGAAAAAATGAGATGGAAATGACCAAGAAAATGAAATAAAAATGAACAAAATACATAAACAATCTAATAAGACAAAAGGAAATTTAAATTGGCATCAATACTTAATTAGGTGCTTAAAATCCCTCATAGAGAACTAGACATTTAAAATATATTGAAATACAAGACTTCACCTATTAGATTTGCAAAATTTAATTTTTTGATAACAAACTTGTTATTGAGACTGTGGGGATACAGGTATTATAATACACTCTGGTGGAATGCAAATGGTAGAGCCCATAAGGAGCAGAAACTCGCAAAATTTAGCAAAATTATACTTGTATATTTACTATTTTACACTGTAACCCAATATTCAGGAATCTATATCATATGTAACCTTGAAAAATTATAAGGTGAGGTGTCGACAAGATTGTTAATATGACAATACCTATTACTAAGGGTTGGAAACACCCCAAATTTTCATTCATAAGGTTTGCATGAATAATTAGGGTGCATTTTTACAATCATGATTTCTAAACACTGAGTGTAAAATGTTATTGAAAAAACGAACAAACTGAAGACAACGAAGAGATGTACATGTTCATAGATGAGAAAATAAGAAGGGAAAATATATCAATTCTTCCAAATAAATCTATAAATTTTGTTTATATATAAATAACAATTGACATTTTTTACGCAATTTGATAAATTACTAATTCTATATTTCATACGGTTGAGTAAAGGCATAGAATAGAAAACTCAGTTTTGAAAAAGTACACAAGATACCGTCGCTCGTGGTGACCGTGTGGCTTTAATAGCACACGGCTCCGCGGTCAGGACTGTCACGCCGCGGACTGTGCCTGCCAGCCTGGGGCCGAGGAACCGCCAGGACCGTCGGCCGACGACAGCCCACGCGGGTCCCCCTCACGGCTGTGCTCGGCGCCTCGTCAGCGCGGACCCCTTGCACCGACCTGGAGCGCCCGTGGGAATCCGTCGTGTCGCTGGAACCCGCTGTCATCGGCCGCAGAGGGGCGGGAGCAGGGAGTGGAGAGCGGCCGGTCGTGAGCTCCTGTCCCCGGGCGGGACGGGCGGCCTGGGGGCGGCAGCTGCAGGCAGGGCCACCAGGAGGCGCCACGGAGAGCGCACCCCGCGACCGCGGCTTCCCGTCGGCGGCTCTGAGCGCCGCGCACCGGCGGCTGCGGGGACGCGGCTGACAGCCAGGCGCGGACCGCGTGTCCTCTGTGCGCGGTGGCGTCTGCGCACGCGCACTGTCCCGCTTACAGCAGCTGCTGTCACCACAGGTGAACGCCTCAGGGAACCATGTAGTGCTCTGGACGACACCTCCTGGGAGCCTATGTCTACACTGCAGCCTCCGAGCAGTCGGGGTCGGCACGATCCCCCGTGGCCGTCACCAGGGCCCTGTCCCCTGTCCGGGTTTATGTCCTCTTCCTAGTGGAAGACGCCCCCCATAGACTGCTAAGAAAACGGTCTTGGGCTGCTAAACGTCCAGAGGCCCGTCCTCGCCTTGTCGGACTCACGTTTGACGAGGAAAAGCGGAGATCGGAACCGACTCTGCACGAGACGCTGAAGGATGGACTAACCTGTCGTCTCCCTCTTGAGGCTCCTCCGCAGCGTCCGTCCCCTGGACCCCCACAAACAGAGTTGACACGGTGTCCCCTGTGCTTCCCCAGTGCGGGGCGGCGTGTGGACCCATCGTCACTCTCCACGTGGGGACCTCTGGGGACCTCCGGGACCTGTCCCTTCCTCCTTTCTCCCACGGTTCTCTCCTCCTGCCCATCTCCGCGGCTCTTCCTGGAGCGCGTGTTGTTCAGACACTGGCTCTGCGGACACGCACTTCCGTTTTCTCTCTCTCTTTCCCTTTTACTCCTTTTACTTTTTTATGCTTTTCTTTCAATTGTATCTTTCTTGTTATCCTTTTGTCTTTTTGATCTAATCAGGCTTCCCTTGTGTTATTTTCTCATCTTTCTAGTGAGTTGTTTTCTAATTTAAATTTCAACACTTATGGGCCGCCCCCTGGCGCACTCGGGAGAGAGCGGCGCTGGGAGCGCAGGGGCGCTGCCGCGGGTTCGGATCCCACATAGGGATGGCCGGTGAGCTCACTGGCTGAGCCCCGTGCGGCCGAAACCACGCCTAGGGTTACAACGCCCTTAACTGTCACACACAAACACACACAAAACAAACAAACAAAAATTTCAACAGTTATATTTTTAATTTCTAAATGACCTCATGGTTATTTGATTCATCTTCTCCCTCTTCTACTTTAACCATATCTGCTCTTCTTCAGTAAGTCCAACAGTTTCTCTCCTATAACTCTGAGGAAGTTAATGGTATTTTCTGTTTCCCTTGCATGATCTCTATTTCTTCCAATTCGCTTTTTCCTTTTTTGTTTGTTTGCTTTGGCCTATTTCTTATTAGAGGATTTGCTGAAACTAGAGGATTTGCTGAAACATCTGGGGCCCTTGGCATCTGCTCATGGTTAACAGGGCAGCACAGGAAAGTCTTGCTCGTGTGCTGTGGCTTCATGGCCTGTGGGTGACTCTGTGAGGTTCTTTGACTGGGTTCTTGACTGAGGTGCCCAAATCAGCAGAGTGTGTACTGAAGAACTGGACTCCAAGGCCAGATGACATGCATTTGGATTTTTTTTAATTTTACAAGTTTCCATGACAATTCCTAACGGATCTTAATGCTGAGCACACCAAAGACTGTTAAAACTAGGTATTCATGCCATCGTCAGTCACATAAAGGACACCTACAAATTTAGGATACAGAACTTCCAACAAATAGTCATTTAATACCCGTTATTTGAAACCAAGTGTTTCGTGGACATACGAATTAGAGAGCATCTGGCTTCTTTAAGGGGTAAACAGTGAGGTGGAGCTGAAGATGGAGAGAAGCCCAGAGAGGGGACTAGGAACGTGACAAGTTTGACTTCGCATCTCAGAGGCACTTTTCACTTCATTTCTCTCCATTCATAGCACATGCTAAGTGTAATCACAAGATCGGCGCCTCGGCTTGGTTGAGTTGAAGTCAATGCAAGTCCTAGTTCAAAGAAGCCCTGAGTCTTCTGCTTGGGAGCCAATCCACACCATGACAGACAGATGTGATGGGTTTTAATCGTTAGCAGGGTTGAAGTTGTCGAGGAGAACATGGGAAAATGAAAATTCTGAGAAGAAAGGAGGGAAGCAGCTAAAACTACCATGGAGCAGGGCCGGCCCGTGCGCACTTGGAGAGTGCGGTGCTGACAGCACCAGGGCCACGGGTTCGGGTCCCTATGGAGGGTTGGCTGATTGGCTCACTTGGGAGTGCGTGGTGCTGACAAAACCACAGCAAGGGATAGGATCCCCTTACCGGTCATATTTAAAAAAAAAAAAAAAAAAAGTAATTTTTTTCAACTGAATAACTTGTCTCCATTGCTTTTTATTATAGAATAAGAGGTGGTTCTGTGTTAAGTATTTTGGCACTTGGAAATAATAAAACCAAAATTAGAGATGGAATGTAGTTCTAAAACCTCATCAAATTACAGTGATAGCTATAGTAATCAAATCCATAAAAGATTCTTAAGTAATTATGACACTCAAAATTCAGAGCTACATGCAAAGTCACAAATATATTTAAAGTTAAAACTCATAGCAATATTAAAAACTTAGCAGCACAGTCACCTACCTTGCCTTGCTGTATGTATCAATCCTTTCAAAGAAGCAGCCTCTCCTAAAGCAATTGTCATTTCACTAAATTGATCACCTGCCTCAAACTCCTTGACATTTGAAACTATTCTTCCAGAGTCATCATTTTAATTTCCCTCCCATGACTTGGAATTACCAGCCTCAATACATTTGCATTGTTCCCTGTACTATTCCACAATGGGGGACAAAAAGCCTACCCTTGCCTTATCTGTGAGCATCTTTTTTCCTTGCAATCAGCTTATTCTCCATAGCAGCAGAGTATCTCTCTGTTGCATATTATTCCAATATGATCATGTATAGGCTGGCTGGTAGCTCAGCTGGTTAGAGCACAGCCTCGTATCACCAAGGTCAAGGGTGTGGATCCCTATATTGGCCAGCCACACACACACACAAAGATTCCAATATGATCATATATTTTACCTAATAGGAGCAGATGACACTGTTTTTGGTTTGTTTTGCTTTTTAATTAAATAAACTTGAAAAATATCTGTTTATTTCAGACCTCTAGAATTTTCTAGGGCTTACTAAGGTTTATCAATTTCTCTCTTGTAAACAAACACATACACAGAGTGCCTGGAACCCAAGTTGGAAGTTACAGCAGAAAGAAGAGACTACATAGGCACAAAAAGAACAGCAAGAAAACTCCAATTCTGATGTTTTACAGGAATGATTTTTCCCTTTGAAAAACATGTGTTCTTTCCATTTCTTTGCCTCTTGAAACTTAACACGTCACCCCTCTCCCAAATATCATCTACTTTCCACTAAACTTACTTGCTTTAATGCTCTTCGTTTTTAAAAGTCAAGTTCATTTGCCACTTTCTGCAAAATAGCTTCTCTCAATTCTCAAAAAAGGAATCTCTTGTCCATTTTCTACTCAGCATCGTTCCAGAGCCTCCCCCAATATTGTTGACATTCTCCTCAATACCACATTTTTAAATGATAGTCCTAAACATGAAAGAAAAGCACCTCGATGGTCATATTGTTTGGATCATTTCTTTTGTCATGGGTGTCAGAATTTTTCACAGATTTTTTCTCATTCAGTTGCATGCCAGGACAAATGAACCATAATTTTCTACTAATGTTTAAGAAATTTGTAATCATCTTCTAGCTAAGATGTCATGAGACCCCCTTTCCTCCCTACACATGTGTACATATCTGCATCCCCTATTCCTAGGGGGATTCTGCAGGAGATGAAGGGAGAGGGCTCCCTTGACTAGTGCGGGTGCCCAAGGTCAGCATGCTGGGGTGTCAGTTTCCTGGGATTGCCTGTGACACTGCTATCAAGGCCATGCACAGAAGCAAGAGGAATGTGTTGGCCAGAGAAGGAAGACCCAGTGGGCTACCTTAGGGGTTCAGAGGTGTCCCCTGAGACTGAGAGTGAAGAAACCCACAGTAAGTAGGACAATCAAGGAGGCTAAAGTGAACGGCAGAAGTCAAGGCAGGATGGTGACTCTGGGAAATCTTTGTGCCCAGGCAGTTCCTGGCTGAAGGAAGTGGTCGGCAGACAGAATTAAAGGGCTGGCAGGTTATCAGGCAGCATGTTCATGGTGACCTTCCATCTGGGTATTCTTGATGAATCCTGTTTCACATGTTTCCAGACAATTCATTCATCAGTACTTGGCACCTATTACTTGCCAGGTGCTGGGCTGGGGGCCTGGAATAGGGGCAGACCGAGGTGTAGACTCTGCTCCTGGGTTGCTGACTGTCAGGTGAGGGGGACTAAGGATCATGGCATAATGCAGAGTGATAACATGTGTAGGTAGAGCACCAGGTAATAAAATCATAGACTCTTCTCAAGGGCAGCACTTCAGGGAGTATTTATGGAGCCCCCGTGTTAGGCCCTTCCTGGATTCTGCACGCAATATAGTGATAGAGTTGCTGTCTCCCAGGACCAGTAGGCTGTGGGCTGGGATAGTGTTGACAGCAATGGATCTACATCACAGCAATGGATGTGTGTCTGGTGTAAAGAAAATGGGGTGTGAAGCCAAAGTATGGGGGTGGAATCCTGATTGTGTCAACAATGGATATTTTATACAATTTGAAAAGAATGGCTGAACATATCTGCATACTTTCATCTAATGGAGATATAAAGTTATTCCATAAATGGAATCTTCCTCAATTCTAGTTATGTTTGCATTGAACATGAGCACTTATCCCTGCCATTCAATGATTTGGAAAATAGGATTTGAATTTGTGAATACTATTTCTTACTTACTTACATCTTACACATCAGTTACATGTTGCCGTCATCTTAATGGACCCATCGCCTCTGGTTCTTCTCTGCAAATGGTGTTCATTTCCTACCATCTTCAGGTAGCTTCCTAATCTAGAATATTCTGAAGGCCTCCTAGATCACTTTCCTCTCTTAGAATGTCAGGCACTCGATAGCACGTCTTCTCCTCTTTCTTATCCTGGGATCATCTCCCAAGCCAGGGTGCAGCTGAATCAGCTCTTTCTCCAGCTCTCGGCACCATGCTTGGCATATGGTGGATACAAACAGAGAGAACAGAGGAGACAGAGCACAAGACTCTAGAGACAGGCGTGTTACAATGACATTTAGAAAGTGACACCTTCTCACTTTTGATCCTGTATTGGTTAGAAGTGAGTCACTAAGTCCAGTCCACACTGCAGGGCAGGGGATTACGTGAGGATGTGTGCAGCAGATGGTGGGGACCACTGGGAGCCCCTGAGGAGTCGCCAACCACACAGACAGAGATGTGGCACTTGAGTCCAAACCTAAATACACACGAAGCCATTGTGAGGTTTTATGGAGGAAAGCAGTATGTGAATGCATGAAATTCCAACTGTCGCATGGTGCAGACAGGGAAAACAGACCAAGAGCAAAAGTGACATTTTCAAGATTATATGACAGGAACCAGACCTGTCGTTAGTCGTATTCCATGCTACCTTCCACACCGTCGTGGATTTTATCTCTAGTCTTGTTTATTAGCTGCATGTGACACCGGCCATAGGTTTCAGAGATGTTTTCTCACACATGCCTGATGCCATCCCTAGGAAGAAGATGCTAGAAAGATCCCCACTGTGCAAAAGGGGAGACTGGGGAGGTCATGAGAGTGACAATGGCTTGTCCAGGGTCCCATAAAGTGATAAGAAGCAGGAGCTGGGGATGAACCTACGTGTATCTCCTCTGAGCTGTGACGCTGGCTGCACCCAGGCCTTGCACAGGGGTGTGGTCAGGCAGTGTTGGTGGAAGGGTGGGCAATAGAGAGAGTTCATGGGGAAGGAGGGTCAGCAGACAGGTACCCAGAGGGGCATTTGCAGTCTTGTACACAGAGGAGGGGCTCAGGAAATGAGGTATCAGGAAGTGACTTCACTTCCTTGACGACAGACCCCAACAGAACTCGGAACTCGGTAACCTGGCACCCACATTCTATACACAGCCCCTTCCCCAGCTCACTTGGCCACAGGCAGAGTGAGATGTTGTGCTGTATCCCGAGGTCCCGGGGCCGTAGCCCCAGGAAGCCCTGTGCTGAGAGGCTTGTCCAATGCTTCCAGCGCTGGTTCAGCCCTCGCCCTCGACCCCTGTGGCCGTCTGGGAGGAGGTCCCCAAGGGTAATGTCAGGTGGCCCAGAGGAGGTTGGGCAAGGCCAGGCCAGCACTATGAGCCTCCCTGGGTGACCGCAGCCCCTCCTCCTGAGTGTGTGGGGAACGGGGACATGGGACACCCTCCCAGGGCAGGGGCAGAGGGTGGGGGGTTTATAAACCTGCTGGTCCTGGTGTGTTCACACCTCAGGTCTGGCTGGAGGGTGAACGGGGACTGCCGGGGTGGCAACCACCACCCTGTACATTAACCCTGGGCCCTCAGGCTGTCTTCTCATGTCCTCCCTGGGGTTAAGACTGGCCTCCAGCCCCTGCCCTCCTTGGGGTTCACGGTGCTGTCACTGTGTATCTCTCCCCTGTCCTGTCCTAGAGTGAAGACACATCTTCATTGAGCTCGGATGCCACCCACATGGTGTGGCCTGTCCCGGCACGCACCCTGAAGAAGCGGGTGGAGCACCTGGTGCCTGCTGTCTTGGGTGGTGACCAATCTTATGTCCACCTGTTTCTGTCAAGCTACAAGAACTTTGCCAGTCCCCGGCATGTGCTGCACCTGCTTTTCCTCAGGTGAGCACTCAGGCCCTGGATCACACAGTGTCACTAGGCCGCCTCCCAGCTGTGAGTCTTAGGACTGTCACCACACCCCTCTGAGCCTCAGTTTCCTCCTGTGTTCAGTGGGTGGTCACAGGAACAAGCTCCAGTGGGTCCCCCATGGAAAGTGCTGCTCCTGAGTCCAGCCCTGTGGAAGGTCTGCTGGAGGGGCCACGGTCGTCCTCATTCAGGATTCCTGACACCCCCACGAGGAAGTCTCTGTCACCCCCTCACTGACCTCGTTGACTTGGGCTTCACTGTTTTCACATTTTTACAGTAAATTTGAGATTCGATCTGTAGGCTTCTGGGTGTATTCAAAGCAGGGAGACCAGAGGCGGGCAGAGCGGCTTCAGGTGCACCCAGAGATCTTGGGAGGAGTTGGTTGGGGTTCATTCCTTCAACAATCATACGTGAAGCCACACTATGTGCAGTCACTTTCTGGGCACTGACCATAATCCAATGAACCGAGGAGACTGCATTCCCTGCCCTCCTGGGCTTCCATTCAAGTCAGAGGTGAGACAGTCACAGTAGACATGAGAAGCAAGTAGTGCCACCATATGGTAGATTTGACACACTCCTGACCTCTTCTACGTATGGAAACATGATTTCTGATTGTGACGGGGATGGCGAATCCCTGGAGCAGCTAAAATGGTAAGTGGGGTTTAGGTGCAGAAGGAGGGGCTCCCATCTCCACACAACTGCGTGTGGTCTGCGGGGGCCTGTGGGTGGGGGGCTGGCAGAACTCTGGCTCTCACACATCTTATGATTCCTGCTACAGGGCTGAGGGCTCAAGGCTTTCCCTGCAGGGAAAGGAGTCAAGACGGCTGGGGATGTGGTCCCAGGCACCGTAGGGTGTGTGAGAGGCTGGAGAGCAGAGTGAGCCCAGAGAGAATCCATCCCCACGCCCTCCCACCCAGCCCTGCCCACACCCCCAGAGCCCGTGCTGAGCCAGAGCAGGAGGTGTGCAGAGCATCCCGCTCACACTCGGGGCTGGAGCCTCCATGGGGATGCTCAGCTGGTGCTGAGGGTGCAGAGTGTGGTCAGGGCCAAGAGATTGCTGTCAGTGGGAAAAGGATATGCAGATTTCCATGCAGACACTTGGGCAGTACATTCACGTGTGAGCTCAAGTTTGGGCTTTTCCAAGGGCCCTGGGTAGGCCAGGGGAGCAGCGCCTCCCTCTGTTTCCTCATTTATCAGATATTGCTGGACACCTCCTGTGTGCCAGTGAGTAATGCCCAGAGCAGACAGCACCCTCCTGGGGTGGACAGGTCATTCCAGCAGGGATGGGGCAGTGACACAGACAGAGGAGGTTGTCAGGTTTCCCTGAAGAAGGGAAACGTGGTCACATCAGTGGTTGAAGGCTCCTCCCATGGAGGCTTTTGCCAGCCCCTCCTTGGCTGCCAGGCCCATCTGTGCCAGAACTGCCATACTGGGGGTGGACATTGGATGGGCTGGTCTATGGACAGGCACGGGCAGAGGGTACAAGACTGCAGCTCACTCAGGGGAGCCTTGGGAGGGCAGCATAGAGGGATAGGCCAGGCCTCTGATGCTGTTGCCCACCTGTCTCCCACAGTGCCATGTCCTCTGTCTTAAAGATCTGGCTGGAATTCTATTCCACCGATTTCCACGAGCCTCCTGAATTTCATTCTTTGAAGTTTCTTTCGGCCTATGTACCTATCAGTATGCGAGGTTCAGAGGTGGAGCGTAAGGCTGATCTTCTTCTGGCGCAGCTGGAGAAGCCGGAGCCCCTGGAGCCTAGTGAGGCGGAGACTGAGGGTGAGGAGGAAGAGGGTGGGTGCCTGTGCGGGTTTGGGGAGGGGCCTGGGCTGGGCCACACAGAGCAGAGTTTCCAGAAGCAGGCTGGGGACAGGGGCACTGAGTACTCAGAACAATCATACAGTGTTCTGCAGTGTGGGGAGACTTCCTGAGGCTGGGTCTCTGGACTTGGGCTTCTAGAAAGACAGTGTCATTGGATGAGACATAGAAACTCACATTGATATTTTCAATTGTTGTCTCTCCAGTTCCAGCTTCCGCCCAGGCTGAACAACTGTCCCAAGAGCTGCTGCCATGTTCAGCTGGAGTTCCAGCTCCAGCTCCAACTCCACTGCCAGAGGCAGAGCGAGAGCAAGATCCAGAGCAAGAGGTAGAGCAGGAGCAAGATCCAGAGCAAGAGGTAGAGCAGGAGCAAGATCCAGAGCAAGAGGTAGAGCAGGAACAAGATCCAGAGCAAGTGGTAGATCAGACGCAAGATCCAGAGCAGGAGCAACAGAAAGATCAAGAGAAAGATCAGGAGAAAGAGCAAGAGAAAGAGCAGGAGAAAGATCAAGATCCAGAGGTAGAGCTAGAGCAACCTGACATAACCGTTCCTGAAACATCAGAAGAATTAGAAGAAACACCAGCACCCAGGGGAGCCCTAGCTCCAGAGCTCCCACAAACACCCTCACCAGTCCCCACTCCAGATCTGTTCTTGCCCTTCCTTGACGCTGTGCTTCTCCTCATTTTTGTCTGTGTCCTGCATCTCCTCAAATTTTTTCATCTTTTATTTTCAATAATATCCCTTGTAGAAAATAAAGTGTTTTTAATATTTTCAAAATTACCATTCAGTGGCATTAAGTACATTTTTAATATGGTGCAACCCTTACCACCATCTAGTGATCGAACAGCTTCATCAACTCTGTAGCCTTTAAGCTGTCACTCCCCATCCCGCCTCTCCCTGTCCCTGACTACCACTCCTTTTTCTGTGTGTGTGAATTTACCTATCATGGATTGTTCCTATCAGTACCGTTATATGTTATGTGGCCTTTTGTGTCTGGCCGCATAATATGAGAAAGATCTGATTAATTTTCATTTTATGTTTTTAGTAAGAGGAAAATTACAGAAAAATCAAAGACTCTATGTAGAAACACAAAGCCCTGATAGTTATTATTGCCATAATCTTGAAATAGGAACTACTTTTGAATGACCAGAGAGCCAGAAGCCACTGAGGAAAATGCTGACTTTTCCTGGTCCAAACAAAAACCAGAATAATGTCAAAAGGTGAAAAGACAAACCCCAGACTGGAAAATTCTTCATGGGCAGAGAAAGGGTAGTATGCATCCTAGTTGTACAAAGAGTTCTCATTTATCCATAGGGACAAAGGACATATTCCTGCAGTTCCACAGGGAAGCAGTTCACATGGCCAGTAAATGTCAGACATCCGCGGCCTCCCTAATGATTATGCACAGAAATTTACTCACTATTCAGATAGCATTTGCCCCATCAGATGGGCAGGTCTGTATGTCTGGTGACGACCAGCTCTTGTGAGAATGAAGGAAGAAGAGGTCCCAGCAGATGCCCCAGGAGATGTGTTCATAGATACCCCTGTCGCAGGAGCCACTCAGCAGCTCCTGCCACAATGCCCACGTGTGTCCATGTGCCGGGCAGCAGTGATGCTAGGAAGTTACGCCACGTATATATGTATTCTACCTATGTTAATCAATAGATTCAATAAATCTAAACTTGAAAAATTCCAAAGAGTGATGTTTAGGGGACTTGTCAAATAACCTCAAAGTTAATATGAAAAAAAATTATGTGCAAAAATGGCCCGCAAAATGTTCAAGACATAAGAAGAACAATAATAATAAAAACAAAGAGGAAATTTGCTCCGTCTAATAAAATGTATTGCAAAGGAACATACTTGAAAGTGAATGAGATTGGCAAAGAATCAGGGAATAGTTCAGTGGAGTAAAAGTTTGAATTTTGAAACAGATTCTGTTATATGTGGAAAGGATTCAGATTACTTAGGGGAAAGCACTTCATCATTACAGGGATTGAAATATTATTTATTTGGAAATTAAATCAGTTATGCTTTTGCTAGGTACCGTTCACAAAATTAAATTTGAGATGAATTACTAACTTCAATATTTTGCAAAAGTATTAAGCATTAGAAGAAAGAAAAACACATAATAATTTCCACAGAAGCCAAAAGTACTTTTGAGAAAATGTAAGACTCATAAATATCAAAACACTAGATAAAATAAGGTTTGACCATACGTATTTGTATATCTCAAGATGGAGAAAAATGGGTTATGTGTATGTATTGTGAATTTAGAAAATCAAAAAGAATTAATTAAAAACCTATTACAAACAAGACGACTTACTAAACTAAAATTTACATGTTGCGATTTAGAAAAATTCACATATAAAATTAATAAATGTCTTATGTAATAACAATAACTATCTAGATTACATGACACAAATCAAGATTCCATTTTCAATAGCCTCAAAATTGTTAAAATATTTGGCATACAGCTAACAAGAACTCAACAAAGCCTGTTTAACTATGTGATTTAAGCATTAGAACACTCTTAAAACATACATACAAACGATAGAGAAATGTCAGAGTTATTTTCTTGGCCAGAAAGCCACATGATCCTAAGGATTATATTTTCTCCTAAGTTACTTTATACGTGTGTCATGATCACATTAAAAATAGTCTCATTTATTTCTTCACCTAGAACAAAATAAGATGATTATAAAATGTTGATGAAACATTAATCGTTCATCAGAAAAAAATGAGGAAACAAATCAAAAGGGAGGGTTAATTCTACCAGAGCTCGAAAAAAAATTTTTTATAAATTCTTCATTATCAAGACCATATGGAATTTGTTTATAAGTAAATATAAAACCTCATGAAAAAGAATGGAGAATTCAAAGAGATACCCAAGATTTATAGAAATTTAGTATTTAAGAAAGATAGCATTTCAAATCACTGGTGAAAATATGCTGCTACTAACGTAGCAGCAGTTAACATGGATGGCATAGCAGCAATTAATAAAGCAAAGCAAACTCAAACAAAAGGTAAATGCCACCAACTAGGTCAAAAGGACACGACAAAAAGTAATTACAAGCTATAATACTTAAAATGGGTGATCAATAATGTTTCAATTTTAAAAAAAGCAAAAAAACAAAAAACCTCTTAAACTAGGATAATATCACTAATACAATGATGTGTGAAAAAATGAGATGGCAATGACCAAGAAAATGAAATAAAAATGAACAAAATATATAAACAATCTAATAACACAAAAGGAAATTTAAATTGGCATCAATACTTAATTAGGTGCTTAAAATCCCTCATAGAGAACTAGACATTTAAAATATATTGAAATACAAGACTTCACCTATTAGATTTGCAAAATTTAATTTTTTGATAACAAACTTGTTATTGAGACTGTGGGGATACAGGTATTATAATACACTCTGGTGGAATGCAAATGGTAGAGCCCATAAGGAGCAGAAACTCGCAAAATTTAGCAAAATTATACTTGTATATTTACTATTTTACACTGTAACCCAATATTCAGGAATCTATATCATATGTAACCTTGAAAAATTATAAGGTGAGGTGTCGACAAGATTGTTAATATGACAATACCTATTACTAAGGGTTGGATACACCCCAAATTTTCATTCATAAGGTTTGCATGAATAATTAGGGTGCATTTTTACAATCATGATTTCTAAACACTGAGTGTAAAATGTTATTGAAAAAACGAACAAACTGAAGACAACGAAGAGATGTACATGTTCATAGATGAGAAAATAAGAAGGGAAAATATATCAATTCTTCCAAATAAATCTATAAATTTTGTTTATATATAAATAACAATTGACATTTTTTACGCAATTTGATAAATTACTAATTCTATATTTCATACGGTTGAGTAAAGGCATAGAATAGAAAACTCAGTTTTGAAAAAGTACACAAGATACCGTCGCTCGTGGTGACCGTGTGGCTTTAATAGCACACGGCTCCGCGGTCAGGACTGTCACGCCGCGGACTGTGCCTGCCAGCCTGGGGCCGAGGAACCGCCAGGACCGTCGGCCGACGACAGCCCACGCGGGTCCCCCTCACGGCTGTGCTCGGCGCCTCGTCAGCGCGGACCCCTTGCACCGACCTGGAGCGCCCGTGGGAATCCGTCGTGTCGCTGGAACCCGCTGTCATCGGCCGCAGAGGGGCGGGAGCAGGGAGTGGAGAGCGGCCGGTCGTGAGCTCCTGTCCCCGGGCGGGACGGGCGGCCTGGGGGCGGCAGCTGCAGGCAGGGCCACCAGGAGGCGCCACGGAGAGCGCACCCCGCGACCGCGGCTTCCCGTCGGTGGCTCTGAGCGCCGCGCACCGGCGGCTGCGGGGACGCGGCTGACAGCCAGGCGCGGACCGCGTGTCCTCTGTGCGCGGTGGCGTCTGCGCACGCGCACTTTCCCGCTTACAGCAGCTGCTGTCACCACAGGTGAACGCCTCAGGGAACCATGTAGTGCTCTGGACGACACCTCCTGGGAGCCGATGTCTACACTGCAGCCTCCGAGCAGTCGGGGTCGGCACGATCCCCCGTGGCCGTCACCAGGGCCCTGTCCCCTGTCCGGGTTTATGTCCTCTTCCTAGTGGAAGACGCCCCCCATAGACTGCTAAGAAAACGGTCTTGGGCTGCTAAACGTCCAGAGGCCCGTCCTCGCCTTGTCGGACTCACGTTTGACGAGGAAAAGCGGAGATCGGAACCGACTCTGCACGAGACGCTGAAGGATGGACTAACCTGTCGTCTCCGTCTTGAGGCTCCTCCGCAGGGTCCGTCCCCTGGACCCCCACAAACAGAGTTGACACGGTGTCCCCTGTGCTTCCCCAGTGCGGGGCGGCGTGTGGACCCATCGTCACTCTCCACGTGGGGACCTCTGGGGACCTCCGGGACCTGTCCCTTCCTCCTTTCTCCCACGGTTCTCTCCTCCTGCCCATCTCCGCGGCTCTTCCTGGAGCGCGTGTTGTTCAGACACTGGCTCTCCGGACACGCACTTCCGTTTTCTCTCTCTCTTTCCCTTTTACTCCTTTTACTTTTTTATGCTTTTCTTTCAATTGTATCTTTCTTGTTATCCTTTTGTCTTTTTGATCTAATCAGGCTTCCCTTGTGTTATTTTCTCATCTTTCTAGTGAGTTGTTTTCTAATTTAAATATCAACACTTATGGGCCGCCCCCTGGCGCACTCGGGAGAGAGCAGCGCTGGGAGCGCAGGGGCGCTGCCGCGGGTTCGGATCCCACATAGGGATGGCCGGTGTGCTCACTGGCTGACCGCCGTGCGGGCGACACCACGCCTATGGTTACAACGCCCTTAACTGTCACACACAAACACACACAAAACAAACAAACAAAAATTTCAACAGTTATATTTTTAATTTCTAAATGACCTCATGGTTATTTGATTCATCTTCTCCCTCTTCTACTTTAACAATATCTGCTCTTCTTCAGTAAGTCCAACAGTTTCTCTCCTATAACTCTGAGGAAGTTAATGGTATTTTCTGTTTCCCTTGCATGATCTCTATTTCTTCCAATTCGCTTTTTCCTTTTTTGTTTGTTTGCTTTGGCCTATTTCTTATTAGAGGATTTGCTGAAACTAGAGGATTTGCTGAAACATCTGGGGCCCTTGGCATCTGCTCATGGTTAACAGGGCAGCACGGGAAAGTCTTGCTCGTGTGCTGTGGCTTCATGGCCTGTGGGTGACTCTGTGAGGTTCTTTGACTGGGTTCTTGACTGAGGTGCCCAAATCAGCAGAGTGTGTACTGAAGAACTGGACTCCAAGGCCAGATGACATGCATTTGGATTTTTTTTAATTTTACAAGTTTCCATGACAATTCCTAACGGATCTTAATGCTGAGCACACCAAAGACTGTTAAAACTAGGTATTCATGCCATCGTCAGTCACATAAAGGACACCTACAAATTTAGGATACAGAACTTCCAACAAATAGTCATTTAATACCCGTTATTTGAAACCAAGTGTTTCGTGGACATACGAATTAGAGAGCATCTGGCTTCTTTAAGGGGTAAACAGTGAGGTGGAGCTGAAGATGGAGAGAAGCCCAGAGAGGGGACTAGGAACGTGACAAGTTTGACTTCGCATCTCAGAGGCACTTTTCACTTCATTTCTCTCCATTCATAGCACATGCTAAGTGTAATCACAAGATCGGCGCCTCGGCTTGGTTGAGTTGAAGTCAATGCAAGTCCTAGTTCAAAGAAGCCCTGAGTCTTCTGCTTGGGAGCCAATCCACACCATGACAGACAGATGTGATGGGTTTTAATCGTTAGCAGGGTTGAAGTTGTCGAGGAGAACATGGGAAAATGAAAATTCTGAGAAGAAAGGAGGGAAGCAGCTAAAACTACCATGGAGCAGGGCCGGCCCGTGCGCACTTGGAGAGTGCGGTGCTGACAGCACCAGGGCCACGGGTTCGGGTCCCTATGGAGGGTTGGCTGATTGGCTCACTTGGGAGTGCGTGGTGCTGACAAAACCACAGCAAGGGATAGGAACCCCTTACCGGTCATATTTAAAAAAAAAAAAAAAAAGTAATTTTTTTTCAACTGAATAACTTGTCTCCATTGCTTTTTATTATAGAATAAGAGGTGGTTCTGTGTTAAGTATTTTGGCACTTGGAAATAATAAAACCAAAATTAGAGATGGAATGTAGTTCTAAAACCTCATCAAATTACAGTGATAGCTATAGTAATCAAATCCATAAAAGATTCTTAAGTAATTATGACACTCAAAATTCAGAGCTACATGCAAAGTCACAAATATATTTAAAGTTAAAACTCATAGCAATATTAAAAACTTAGCAGCACAGTCACCTACCTTGCCTTGCTGTATGTATCAATCCTTTCAAAGAAGCAGCCTCTCCTAAAGCAATTGTCATTTCACTAAATTGATCACCTGCCTCAAACTCCTTGACATTTGAAACTATTCTTCCAGAGTCATCATTTTAATTTCCCTCCCATGACTTGGAATTACCAGCCTCAATACATTTGCATTGTTCCCTGTACTATTCCACAATGGGGGACAAAAAGCCTACCCTTGCCTTATCTGTGAGCATCTTTTTTCCTTGCAATCAGCTTATTCTCCATAGCAGCAGAGTATCTCTCTGTTGCATATTATTCCAATATGATCATGTATAGGCTGGCTGGTAGCTCAGCTGGTTAGAGCACAGCCTCGTATCACCAAGGTCAAGGGTGTGGATCCCTATATTGGCCAGCCACACACACACACAAAGATTCCAATATGATCATATATTTTACCTAATAGGAGCAGATGACACTGTTTTTGGTTTGTTTTGCTTTTTAATTAAATAAACTTGAAAAATATCTGTTTATTTCAGACCTCTAGAATTTTCTAGGGCTTACTAAGGTTTATCAATTTCTCTCTTGTAAACAAACACATACACAGAGTGCCTGGAACCCAAGTTGGAAGTTACAGCAGAAAGAAGAGACTACATAGGCACAAAAAGAACAGCAAGAAAACTCCAATTCTGATGTTTTACAGGAATGATTTTTCCCTTTGAAAAACATGTGTTCTTTCCATTTCTTTGCCTCTTGAAACTTAACACGTCACCCCTCTCCCAAATATCATCTACTTTCCACTAAACTTACTTGCTTTAATGCTCTTCGTTTTTAAAAGTCAAGTTCATTTGCCACTTTCTGCAAAATAGCTTCTCTCAATTCTCAAAAAAGGAATCTATTGTCCATTTTCTACTCAGCATCGTTCCAGAGCCTCCCCCAATATTGTTGACATTCTCCTCAATACCACATTTTTAAATGATAGTCCTAAACATAAAAGAAAAGCACCTCGATGGTCATATTGTTTGGATCATTTCTTTTGTCATGGGTGTCAGAATTTTTCACAGATTTTTTCTCATTCAGTTGCATGCCAGGACAAATGAACCATAATTTTCTACTAATGTTTAAGAAATTTGTAATCATCTTCTAGCTAAGATGTCATGAGACCCCCTTTCCTCCCTACACATGTGTACATATCTGCATCCCCTATTCCTAGGGGGATTGTGCAGGAGATGAAGGGAGAGGGCTCCCTTGACTAGTGCGGGTGCCCAAGGTCAGCATGCTGGGGTGTCAGTTTCCTGGGATTGCCTGTGACACTGCTATCAAGGCCATGCACAGAAGCAAGAGGAATGTGTTGGCCAGAGAAGGAAGACCCAGTGGGCTACCTTAGGGGTTCAGAGGTGTCCCCTGAGACTGAGAGTGAAGAAACCCACAGTAAGTAGGACAATCAAGGAGGCTAAAGTGAACGGCAGAAGTCAAGGCAGGATGGTGACTCTGGGAAATCTTTGTGCCCAGGCAGTTCCTGGCTGAAGGAAGTGGTCGGCAGACAGAATTAAAGGGCTGGCAGGTTATCAGGCAGCATGTTCATGGTGACCTTCCATCTGGGTATTCTTGATGAATCCTGTTTCACATGTTTCCAGACAATTCATTCATCAGTACTTGGCACCTATTACTTGCCAGGTGCTGGGCTGGGGGCCTGGAATAGGGGCAGACCGAGGTGTAGACTCTGCTCCTGGGTTGCTGACTGTCAGGTGAGGGGGACTAAGGATCATGGCATAATGCAGAGTGATAACATGTGTAGGTAGAGCACCAGGTAATAAAATCATAGACTCTTCTCAAGGGCAGCACTTCAGGGAGTATTTATGGAGCCCCCGTGTTAGGCCCTTCCTGGATTCTGCACGCAATATAGTGATAGAGTTGCTGTCTCCCAGGACCAGTAGGCTGTGGGCTGGGATAGTGTTGACAGCAATGGATCTACATCACAGCAATGGATGTGTGTCTGGTGTAAAGAAAATGGGGTGTGAAGCCAAAGTATGGGGGTGGAATCCTGATTGTGTCAACAATGGATATTTTATACAATTTGAAAAGAATGGCTGAACATATCTGCATACTTTCATCTAATGGAGATATAAAGTTATTCCATAAATGGAATCTTCCTCAATTCTAGTTATGTTTGCATTGAACATGAGCACTTATCCCTGCCATTCAATGATTTGGAAAATAGGATTTGAATTTGTGAATACTATTTCTTACTTACTTACATCTTACACATCAGTTACATGTTGCCGTCATCTTAATGGACCCATCGCCTCTGGTTCTTCTCTGCAAATGGTGTTCATTTCCTACCATCTTCAGGTAGCTTCCTAATCTAGAATATTCTGAAGGCCTCCTAGATCACTTTCCTCTCTTAGAATGTCAGGCACTCGATAGCACGTCTTCTCCTCTTTCTTATCCTGGGATCATCTCCCAAGCCAGGGTGCAGCTGAATCAGCTCTTTCTCCAGCTCTCGGCACCATGCTTGGCATATGGTGGATACAAACAGAGAGAACAGAGGAGACAGAGCACAAGACTCTAGAGACAGGCGTGTTACAATGACATTTAGAAAGTGACACCTTCTCACTTTTGATCCTGTATTGGTTAGAAGTGAGTCACTAAGTCCAGTCCACACTGCAGGGCAGGGGATTACGTGAGGATGTGTGCAGCAGATGGTGGGGACCACTGGGAGCCCCTGAGGAGTCGCCAACCACACAGACAGAGATGTGGCACTTGAGTCCAAACCTAAATACACACGAAGCCATTGTGAGGTTTTATGGAGGAAAGCAGTATGTGAATGCATGAAATTCCAACTGTCGCATGGTGCAGACAGGGAAAACAGACCAAGAGCAAAAGTGACATTTTCAAGATTATATGACAGGAACCAGACCTGTCGTTAGTCGTATTCCATGCTACCTTCCACACCGTCGTGGATTTTATCTCTAGTCTTGTTTATTAGCTGCATGTGACACCGGCCATAGGTTTCAGAGATGTTTTCTCACACATGCCTGATGCCATCCCTAGGAAGAAGATGCTAGAAAGATCCCCACTGTGCAAAAGGGGAGACTGGGGAGGTCATGAGAGTGACAATGGCTTGTCCAGGGTCCCATAAAGTGATAAGTAGCAGGAGCTGGGGATGAACCTACGTGTATCTCCTCTGAGCTGTGACGCTGGCTGCACCCAGGCCTTGCACAGGGGTGTGGTCAGGCAGTGTTGGTGGAAGGGTGGGCAATAGAGAGAGTTCATGGGGAAGGAGGGTCAGCAGACAGGTACCCAGAGGGGCATTTGCAGTCTTGTACACAGAGGAGGGGCTCAGGAAATGAGGTATCAGGAAGTGACTTCACTTCCTTGACGACAGACCCCAACAGAACTCGGAACTCGGTAACCTGGCACCCACATTCTATACACAGCCCCTTCCCCAGCTCACTTGGCCACAGGCAGAGTGAGATGTTGTGCTGTATCCCGAGGTCCCGGGGCCGTAGCCCCAGGAAGCCCTGTGCTGAGAGGCTTGTCCAATGCTTCCAGCGCTGGTTCAGCCCTCGCCCTCGACCCCTGTGGCCGTCTGGGAGGAGGTCCCCAAGGGTAATGTCAGGTGGCCCAGAGGAGGTTGGGCAAGGCCAGGCCAGCACTATGAGCCTCCCTGGGTGACCGCAGCCCCTCCTCCTGAGTGTGTGGGGAACGGGGACATGGGACACCCTCCCAGGGCAGGGGCAGAGGGTGGGGGGTTTATAAACCTGCTGGTCCTGGTGTGTTCACACCTCAGGTCTGGCTGGAGGGTGAACGGGGACTGCCGGGGTGGCAACCACCACCCTGTACATTAACCCTGGGCCCTCAGGCTGTCTTCTCATGTCCTCCCTGGGGTTAAGACTGGCCTCCAGCCCCTGCCCTCCTTGGGGTTCACGGTGCTGTCACTGTGTATCTCTCCCCTGTCCTGTCCTAGAGTGAAGACACATCTTCATTGAGCTCGGATGCCACCCACATGGTGTGGCCTGTCCCGGCACGCACCCTGAAGAAGCGGGTGGAGCACCTGGTGCCTGCTGTCTTGGGTGGTGACCAATCTTATGTCCACCTGTTTCTGTCAAGCTACAAGAACTTTGCCAGTCCCCGGCATGTGCTGCACCTGCTTTTCCTCAGGTGAGCACTCAGGCCCTGGATCACACAGTGTCACTAGGCCGCCTCCCAGCTGTGAGTCTTAGGACTGTCACCACACCCCTCTGAGCCTCAGTTTCCTCCTGTGTTCAGTGGGTGGTCACAGGAACAAGCTCCAGTGGGTCCCCCATGGAAAGTGCTGCTCCTGAGTCCAGCCCTGTGGAAGGTCTGCTGGAGGGGCCACGGTCGTCCTCATTCAGGATTCCTGACACCCCCACGAGGAAGTCTCTGTCACCCCCTCACTGACCTCGTTGACTTGGGCTTCACTGTTTTCACATTTTTACAGGAAATTTGAGATTCGATCTGTAGGCTTCTGGGTGTATTCAAAGCAGGGAGACCAGAGGCGGGCAGAGCGGCTTCAGGTGCACCCAGAGATCTTGGGAGGAGTTGGTTGGGGTTCATTCCTTCAACAATCATACGTGAAGCCACACTATGTGCAGTCACTTTCTGGGCACTGACCATAATCCAATGAACCGAGGAGACTGCATTCCCTGCCCTCCTGGGCTTCCATTCAAGTCAGAGGTGAGACAGTCACAGTAGACATGAGAAGCAAGTAGTGCCACCATATGGTAGATTTGACACACTCCTGACCTCTTCTACGTATGGAAACATGATTTCTGATTGTGACGGGGATGGCGAATCCCTGGAGCAGCTAAAATGGTAAGTGGGGTTTAGGTGCAGAAGGAGGGGCTCCCATCTCCACACAACTGCGTGTGGTCTGCGGGGGCCTGTGGGTGGGGGGCTGGCAGAACTCTGGCTCTCACACATCTTATGATTCCTGCTACAGGGCTGAGGGCTCAAGGCTTTCCCTGCAGGGAAAGGAGTCAAGACGGCTGGGGATGTGGTCCCAGGCACCGTAGGGTGTGTGAGAGGCTGGAGAGCAGAGTGAGCCCAGAGAGAATCCATCCCCACGCCCTCCCACCCAGCCCTGCCCACACCCCCAGAGCCCGTGCTGAGCCAGAGCAGGAGGTGTGCAGAGCATCCCGCTCACACTCGGGGCTGGAGCCTCCATGGGGATGCTCAGCTGGTGCTGAGGGTGCAGAGTGTGGTCAGGGCCAAGAGATTGCTGTCAGTGGGAAAAGGATATGCAGATTTCCATGCAGACACTTGGGCAGTACATTCACGTGTGAGCTCAAGTTTGGGCTTTTCCAAGGGCCCTGGGTAGGCCAGGGGAGCAGCGCCTCCCTCTGTTTCCTCATTTATCAGATATTGCTGGACACCTCCTGTGTGCCAGTGAGTAATGCCCAGAGCAGACAGCACCCTCCTGGGGTGGACAGGTCATTCCAGCAGGGATGGGGCAGTGACACAGACAGAGGAGGTTGTCAGGTTTCCCTGAAGAAGGGAAACGTGGTCACATCAGTGGTTGAAGGCTCCTCCCATGGAGGCTTTTGCCAGCCCCTCCTTGGCTGCCAGGCCCATCTGTGCCAGAACTGCCATACTGGGGGTGGACATTGGATGGGCTGGTCTATGGACAGGCACGGGCAGAGGGTACAAGACTGCAGCTCACTCAGGGGAGCCTTGGGAGGGCAGCATAGAGGGATAGGCCAGGCCTCTGATGCTGTTGCCCACCTGTCTCCCACAGTGCCATGTCCTCTGTCTTAAAGATCTGGCTGGAATTCTATTCCACCGATTTCCACGAGCCTCCTGAATTTCATTCTTTGAAGTTTCTTTCGGCCTATGTACCTATCAGTATGCGAGGTTCAGAGGTGGAGCGTAAGGCTGATCTTCTTCTGGCGCAGCTGGAGAAGCCGGAGCACCTGGAGCCTAGTGAGGCGGAGACTGAGGGTGAGGAGGAAGAGGGTGGGTGCCTGTGCGGGTTTGGGGAGGGGCCTGGGCTGGGCCACACAGAGCAGAGTTTCCAGAAGCAGGCTGGGGACAGGGGCACTGAGTACTCAGAACGATCATACAGTGTTCTGCAGTGTGGGGAGACTTCCTGAGGCTGGGTCTCTGGACTTGGGCTTCTAGAAAGACAGTGTCATTGGATGAGACATAGAAACTCACATTGATATTTTCAATTGTTGTCTCTCCAGTTCCAGCTTCCGCCCAGGCTGAACAACTGTCCCAAGAGCTGCTGCCATGTTCGGCTCGAGTTCCAGCTCCAGCTCCACCTCCACTGCCAGAGGCAGAGCGAGAGCAAGATCCAGAGCCCAAGCCAGAGCAAGAAGTAGAGCAGGAGCAAGATCCAGAGCAAGAGGTAGAGCAGGAGCAAGATCCAGAGCAAGAGGTAGAGCAGGAACAAGATCCAGAGCAAGTGGTAGATCAGACGCAAGATCCAGAGCAGGAGCAACAGAAAGATCAAGAGAAAGATCAGGAGAAAGAGCAAGAGAAAGAGCAGGAGAAAGATCAAGATCCAGAGGTAGAGCTAGAGCAACCTGACATAACCGTTCCTGAAACATCAGAAGAATTAGAAGAAACACCAGCACCCAGGGGAGCCCTGGCTCCAGAGCTCCCACAAACACCCTCACCAGTCCCCACTCCAGATCTGTTCTTGCCCTTCCTTGACGCTGTGCTTCTCCTCATTTTTGTCTGTGTCCTGCATCTCCTCAAATTTTTTCATCTTTTATTTTCAATAATATCCCTTGTAGAAAATAAAGTGTTTTTAATATTTTCAAAATTACCATTCAGTGGCACTGAGTACATTTTTAATATGGTGCAACCCTTACCACCATCTAGTGATCGAACAGCTTCATCAACTCTGTAGCCATTAAGCTGTCACTCCCCATCCCGCCTCTCCCTGTCCCTGACTACCACTCCTTTTTCTGTGTGTGTGAATTTACCTATCGTGGATTGTTCCTATCAGTACCGTTATATGTTATGTGGCCTTTTGTGTCTGGCCGCATAATATGAGAAAGATCTGATTAATTTTCATTTTATGTTTTTAGTAAGAGGAAAATTACAGAAAAATCAAAGACTCTATGTAGAAACACAAAGCCCTGATAGTTATTATTGCCATAATCTCGAAATAGGAACTACTTTTGAATGACCAGAGAGCCAGAAGCCACTGAGGAAAATGCTGACTTTTCCTGGTCCAAACAAAAACCAGAATAATGTCAAAAGGTGAAAAGACAAACCCCAGACTGGAAAATTCTTCATGGGCAGAGAAAGGGTAGTATGCATCCTAGTTGTACAAAGAGTTCTCATTTATCCATAGGGATAAAGGACATATTCCCGCAGTTCCACAGGGAAGCAATTCACATGGCCAGTAAATGTCAGATATCCGCGGCCTCCCTAATGATTATGCACAGAAATTTACTCACTATTCAGATAGCATTTGCCCCATCAGATGGGCAGGTCTGTATGTCTGGTGACGACCAGCTCTTGTGAGAATGAAGGAAGAAGAGGTCCCAGCGGATGCCCCAGGAGATGTGTTCATAGATACCCCTGTCGCAGGAGCCTCTCAGCAGCTCCTACCAAAATGCCCACGTGTGTCCATGTGCCGGGCAGCAGTGATGCTAGGAAGTTACGCCACATATATATGTAGTCTACCTATGTTAATCAATAGATTCAATAAATCTAAACTTGAAAAATTCCAAAGAGTGATGTTTAGGGGACTTGTCAAATAACCTCAAAGTTAATATGAAAAAAAAATTACGTGCAAAAATGGCCCCCAAAAAGTTCAAGACATAAGAAGAACAATAATAATAAAAACCAGGAGGAAATTTGCTCCGTCTAATAAAATGTATTGCAAAGGAACATACTTGAAAGTGAATGAGATTGGCAAAGAATAAGCGAATAGTTCAGTGGAGTAAAAGTTTGAATTTTGAAACAGATTCTGGTATATGTGGAAAGGATTCAGATTACTTAGGGGAAAGCACTTCATCATTACAGGGATTGAAATATTATTTATTTGGAAATTAAATCCAGTTATGCTTTTGCTAGGTACCGTTCACAAAATTAAATTTGAGATGAATTACTAACTTCAATATTTTGCAAAAGTATTAAGCATTAGAAGAAAGAAAAACACATAATAATTTCCACAGAAGCCAAAAGTACTTTTGAGAAAATGTAAGACTCATAAATATCAAAACACTAGATAAAATAAGGTTTGACCATACGTATTTGTATTTCTCAAGATGGAGAAAAATGGGTTATGTGTATGTATTGTGAATTTAGAAAATCAAAAAGAATTAATTAAAAACCTATTACAAACAAGACGACTTACTAAACTAAAATTTACATGTTGCGATTTAGAAAAATTCACATATAAAATTAATAAATGTCTTATGTAATAACAATAACTATCTAGATTACATGACACAAATCAAGATTCCATTTTCAATAGCCACAAAATTGTTAAAATATTTGGCATACAGCTAACAAGAACTCAACAAAGCCTGTTTAACTATGTGATTTAAGCATTAGAACACTCTTAAAACATACATACACAAACGATAGAGAAATGTCAGAGATATTTTCTTGGCCAGAAAGCCACATGATCCTAAGGATTTTATTTTCTCCTAAGTTACTTTATACGTGTGTCATGATCACATTAAAAATAGTCTCATTTATTTCTTCACCTAGAACAAAATAAGATGATTATAAAATGTTGATGAAACATTAATCGTTCATCAGAAAAAAATGAGGAAACAAATCAAAAGGGAGGGGTAATTCTACCAGAGCTCGAAAAAAATTTTTTTATAAATTCCTCATTATCAAGACCATATGGAATTTGTTTATAAGTAAATATAAAACCTCATGAAAAAGAATGGAGAATTCAAAGAGATACCCAAGATTTATAGAAATTTGTCATTTAAGAAAGATAGCATTTCAAATCACTGGTGAAAATATGCTGCTACTAACGTAGCAGCAGTTAACATGGATGGCATAGCAGCAATTAATAAAGCAAAGCAAACTCAAACAAAAGGTAAATGCCACCAACTAGGTCAAAAGGACACGACAAAAAGTAATTACAAGCTATAATACTTAAAATGGGTGATCAATAATGTTTCAATTTTAAAAAAAGCAAAAAAAACAAAAAACCTCTTAAACTAGGATAATATCACTAATACAATGATGTGTGAAAAAATGAGATGGCAATGACCAAGAAAATGAAATAAAAATGAACAAAATATATAAACAATCTAATAACACAAAAGGAAATTTAAATTGGCATCAATACTTAATTAGGTGCTTAAAATCCCTCATAGAGAACTAGACATTTAAAATATATTGAAATACAAGACTTCACCTATTAGATTTGCAAAATTTAATTTTTTGATAACAAACTTGTTATTGAGACTGTGGGGATACAGGTATTATAATACACTCTGGTGGAATGCAAATGGTAGAGCCCATAAGGAGCAGAAACTCGCAAAATTTAGCAAAATTATACTTGTATATTTACTATTTTACACTGTAACCCAATATTCAGGAATCTATATCATATGTAACCTTGAAAAATTATAAGGTGAGGTGTCGACAAGATTGTTAATATGACAATACCTATTACTAAGGGTTGGAAACACCCCAAATTTTCATTCATAAGGTTTGCATGAATAATTAGGGTGCATTTTTACAATCATGATTTCTAAACACTGAGTGTAAAATGTTATTGAAAAAACGAACAAACTGAAGACAACGAAGAGATGTACATGTTCATAGATGAGAAAATAAGAAGGGAAAATATATCAATTCTTCCAAATAAATCTATAAATTTTGTTTATATATAAATAACAATTGACATTTTTTACGCAATTTGATAAATTACTAATTCTATATTTCATACGGTTGAGTAAAGGCATAGAATAGAAAACTCAGTTTTGAAAAAGTACACAAGATACCGTCGCTCGTGGTGACCGTGTGGCTTTAATAGCACACGGCTCCGCGGTCAGGACTGTCACGCCGCGGACTGTGCCTGCCAGCCTGGGGCCGAGGAACCGCCAGGACCGTCGGCCGACGACAGCCCACGCGGGTCCCCCTCACGGCTGTGCTCGGCGCCTCGTCAGCGCGGACCCCTTGCACCGACCTGGAGCGCCCGTGGGAATCCGTCGTGTCGCTGGAACCCGCTGTCATCGGCCGCAGAGGGGCGGGAGCAGGGAGTGGAGAGCGGCCGGTCGTGAGCTCCTGTCCCCGGGCGGGACGGGCGGCCTGGGGGCGGCAGCTGCAGGCAGGGCCACCAGGAGGCGCCACGGAGAGCGCACCCCGCGACCGCGGCTTCCCGTCGGCGGCTCTGAGCGCCGCGCACCGGCGGCTGCGGGGACGCGGCTGACAGCCAGGCGCGGACCGCGTGTCCTCTGTGCGCGGTGGCGTCTGCGCACGCGCACTGTCCCGCTTACAGCAGCTGCTGTCACCACAGGTGAACGCCTCAGGGACCCATGTGGTGCTCTGGACGACACCTCCTGGGAGCCGATGTCTACACTGCAGCCTCCGAGCAGTCGGGGTCGGCACGATCCCCCGTGGCCGTCACCAGGGCCCTGTCCCCTGTCCGGGTTTATGTCCTCTTCCTAGTGGAAGACGCCCCCCATAGACTGCTAAGAAAACGGTCTTGGGCTGCTAAACGTCCAGAGGCCCGTCCTCGCCTTGTCGGACTCACGTTTGACGAGGAAAAGCGGAGATCGGAACCGACTCTGCACGAGACGCTGAAGGATGGACTAACCTGTCGTCTGCCTCTTGAGGCTCCTCCGCAGCGTCCGTCCCCTGGACCCCCACAAACAGAGTTGACACGGTGTCCCCTGTGCTTCCCCAGTGCGGGGCGGCGTGTGGACCCATCGTCACTCTCCACGTGGGGACCTCTGGGGACCTCCGGGACCTGTCCCTTCCTCCTTTCTCCCACGGTTCTCTCCTCCTGCCCATCTCCGCGGCTCTTCCTGGAGCGCGTGTTGTTCAGACACTGGCTCTGCGGACACGCACTTCCGTTTTCTCTCTCTCTTTCCCTTTTACTCCTTTTACTTTTTTATGCTTTTCTTTCAATTGTATCTTTCTTGTTATCCTTTTGTCTTTTTGATCTAATCAGGCTTCCCTTGTGTTATTTTCTCATCTTTCTAGTGAGTTGTTTTCTAATTTAAATTTCAACACTTATGGGCCGCCCCGTGGCGCACTCGGGAGAGAGCGGCGCTGGGAGCGCAGCGGCGCTGCCGCGGGTTCGGATCCCACATAGGTATGGCCGGTGTGCTCACTGGCTGACCGCCGTGCGGGCGACACCACGCCTATGGTTACAACGCCCTTAACTGTCACACACAAACACACACAAAACAAACAAACAAAAATTTCAACAGTTATATTTTTAATTTCTAAATGACCTCATGGTTATTTGATTCATCTTCTCCCTCTTCTACTTTAACCATATCTGCTCTTCTTCAGTAAGTCCAACAGTTTCTCTCCTATAACTCTGAGGAAGTTAATGGTATTTTCTGTTTCCCTTGCATGATCTCTATTTCTTCCAATTCGCTTTTTCCTTTTTTGTTTGTTTGCTTTGGCCTATTTCTTATTAGAGGATTTGCTGAAACTAGAGGATTTGCTGAAACATCTGGGGCCCTTGGCATCTGCTCATGGTTAACAGGGCAGCACAGGAAAGTCTTGCTCGTGTGCTGTGGCTTCATGGCCTGTGGGTGACTCTGTGAGGTTCTTTGACTGGGTTCTTGACTGAGGTGCCCAAATCAGCAGAGTGTGTACTGAAGAACTGGACTCCAAGGCCAGATGACATGCATTTGGATTTTTTTTAATTTTACAAGTTTCCATGACAATTCCTAACGGATCTTAATGCTGAGCACACCAAAGACTGTTAAAACTAGGTATTCATGCCATCGTCAGTCACATAAAGGACACCTACAAATTTAGGATACAGAACTTCCAACAAATAGTCATTTAATACCCGTTATTTGAAACCAAGTGTTTCGTGGACATACGAATTAGAGAGCATCTGGCTTCTTTAAGGGGTAAACAGTGAGGTGGAGCTGAAGATGGAGAGAAGCCCAGAGAGGGGACTAGGAACGTGACAAGTTTGACTTCGCATCTCAGAGGCACTTTTCACTTCATTTCTCTCCATTCATAGCACATGCTAAGTGTAATCACAAGATCGGCGCCTCGGCTTGGTTGAGTTGAAGTCAATGCAAGTCCTAGTTCAAAGAAGCCCTGAGTCTTCTGCTTGGGAGCCAATCCACACCATGACAGACAGATGTGATGGGTTTTAATCGTTAGCAGGGTTGAAGTTGTCGAGGAGAACATGGGAAAATGAAAATTCTGAGAAGAAAGGAGGGAAGCAGCTAAAACTACCATGGAGCAGGGCCGGCCCGTGCGCACTTGGAGAGTGCGGTGCTGACAGCACCAGGGCCACGGGTTCGGGTCCCTATGGAGGGTTGGCTGATTGGCTCACTTGGGAGTGCGTGGTGCTGACAAAACCACAGCAAGGGATAGGAACCCCTTACCGGTCATATTTAAAAAAAGAAAAAAGTAATTTTTTTCAACTGAATAACTTGTCTCCATTGCTTTTTATTATAGAATAAGAGGTGGTTCTGTGATAAGTATTTTGGCACTTGGAAATAATAAAACCAAAATTAGAGATGGAATGTAGTTCTAAAACCTCATCAAATTACAGTGATAGCTATAGTAATCAAATCCATAAAAGATTCTTAAGTAATTATGACACTCAAAATTCAGAGCTACATGCAAAGTCACAAATATATTTAAAGTTAAAACTCATAGCAATATTAAAAACTTAGCAGCACAGTCACCTACCTTGCCTTGCTGTATGTATCAATCCTTTCAAAGAAGCAGCCTCTCCTAAAGCAATTGTCATTTCACTAAATTGATCACCTGCCTCAAACTCCTTGACATTTGAAACTATTCTTCCAGAGTCATCATTTTAATTTCCCTCCCATGACTTGGAATTACCAGCCTCAATACATTTGCATTGTCCCCTGTACTATTCCACAATGGGGGACAAAAAGCCTACCCTTGCCTTATCTGTGAGCATCTTTTTTCCTTGCAATCAGCTTATTCTCCATAGCAGCAGAGTATCTCTCTGTTGCATATTATTCCAATATGATCATGTATAGGCTGGCTGGTAGCTCAGCTGGTTAGAGCACAGCCTCGTATCACCAAGGTCAAGGGTGTGGATCCCTATATTGGCCAGCCACACACACACACAAAGATTCCAATATGATCATATATTTTACCTAATAGGAGCAGATGACACTGTTTTTGGTTTGTTTTGCTTTTTAATTAAATAAACTTGAAAAATATCTGTTTATTTCAGACCTCTAGAATTTTCTAGGGCTTACTAAGGTTTATCAATTTCTCTCTTGTAAACAAACACATACACAGAGTGCCTGGAACCCAAGTTGGAAGTTACAGCAGAAAGAAGAGACTACATAGGCACAAAAAGAACAGCAAGAAAACTCCAATTCTGATGTTTTACAGGAATGATTTTTCCCTTTGAAAAACATGTGTTCTTTCCATTTCTTTGCCTCTTGAAACTTAACACGTCACCCCTCTCCCAAATATCATCTACTTTCCACTAAACTTACTTGCTTTAATGCTCTTCGTTTTTAAAAGTCAAGTTCATTTGCCACTTTCTGCAAAATAGCTTCTCTCAATTCTCAAAAAAGGAATCTATTGTCCATTTTCTACTCAGCATCGTTCCAGAGCCTCCCCCAATATTGTTGACATTCTCCTCAATACCACATTTTTAAATGATAGTCCTAAACATAAAAGAAAAGCACCTCGATGGTCATATTGTTTGGATCATTTCTTTTGTCATGGGTGTCAGAATTTTTCACAGATTTTTTCTCATTCAGTTGCATGCCAGGACAAATGAACCATAATTTTCTACTAATGTTTAAGAAATTTGTAATCATCTTCTAGCTAAGATGTCATGAGACCCCCTTTCCTCCCTACACATGTGTACATATCTGCATCCCCTATTCCTAGGGGGATTCTGCAGGAGATGAAGGGAGAGGGCTCCCTTGACTAGTGCGGGTGCCCAAGGTCAGCATGCTGGGGTGTCAGTTTCCTGGGATTGCCTGTGACACTGCTATCAAGGCCATGCACAGAAGCAAGAGGAATGTGTTGGCCAGAGAAGGAAGACCCAGTGGGCTACCTTAGGGGTTCAGAGGTGTCCCCTGAGACTGAGAGTGAAGAAACCCACAGTAAGTAGGACAATCAAGGAGGCTAAAGTGAACGGCAGAAGTCAAGGCAGGATGGTGACTCTGGGAAATCTTTGTGCCCAGGCAGTTCCTGGCTGAAGGAAGTGGTCGGCAGACAGAATTAAAGGGCTGGCAGGTTATCAGGCAGCATGTTCATGGTGACCTTCCATCTGGGTATTCTTGATGAATCCTGTTTCACATGTTTCCAGACAATTCATTCATCAGTACTTGGCACCTATTACTTGCCAGGTGCTGGGCTGGGGGCCTGGAATAGGGGCAGACCGAGGTGTAGACTCTGCTCCTGGGTTGCTGACTGTCAGGTGAGGGGGACTAAGGATCATGGCATAATGCAGAGTGATAACATGTGTAGGTAGAGCACCAGGTAATAAAATCATAGACTCTTCTCAAGGGCAGCACTTCAGGGAGTATTTATGGAGCCCCCGTGTTAGGCCCTTCCTGGATTCTGCACGCAATATAGTGATAGAGTTGCTGTCTCCCAGGACCAGTAGGCTGTGGGCTGGGATAGTGTTGACAGCAATGGATCTACATCACAGCAATGGATGTGTGTCTGGTGTAAAGAAAATGGGGTGTGAAGCCAAAGTATGGGGGTGGAATCCTGATTGTGTCAACAATGGATATTTTATACAATTTGAAAAGAATGGCTGAACATATCTGCATACTTTCATCTAATGGAGATATAAAGTTATTCCATAAATGGAATCTTCCTCAATTCTAGTTATGTTTGCATTGAACATGAGCACTTATCCCTGCCATTCAATGATTTGGAAAATAGGATTTGAATTTGTGAATACTATTTCTTACTTACTTACATCTTACACATCAGTTACATGTTGCCGTCATCTTAATGGACCCATCGCCTCTGGTTCTTCTCTGCAAATGGTGTTCATTTCCTACCATCTTCAGGTAGCTTCCTAATCTAGAATATTCTGAAGGCCTCCTAGATCACTTTCCTCTCTTAGAATGTCAGGCACTCGATAGCACGTCTTCTCCTCTTTCTTATCCTGGGATCATCTCCCAAGCCAGGGTGCAGCTGAATCAGCTCTTTCTCCAGCTCTCGGCACCATGCTTGGCATATGGTGGATACAAACAGAGAGAACAGAGGAGACAGAGCACAAGACTCTAGAGACAGGCGTGTTACAATGACATTTAGAAAGTGACACCTTCTCACTTTTGATCCTGTATTGGTTAGAAGTGAGTCACTAAGTCCAGTCCACACTGCAGGGCAGGGGATTACGTGAGGATGTGTGCAGCAGATGGTGGGGACCACTGGGAGCCCCTGAGGAGTCGCCAACCACACAGACAGAGATGTGGCACTTGAGTCCAAACCTAAATACACACGAAGCCATTGTGAGGTTTTATGGAGGAAAGCAGTATGTGAATGCATGAAATTCCAACTGTCGCATGGTGCAGACAGGGAAAACAGACCAAGAGCAAAAGTGACATTTTCAAGATTATATGACAGGAACCAGACCTGTCGTTAGTCGTATTCCATGCTACCTTCCACACCGTCGTGGATTTTATCTCTAGTCTTGTTTATTAGCTGCATGTGACACCGGCCATAGGTTTCAGAGATGTTTTCTCACACATGCCTGATGCCATCCCTAGGAAGAAGATGCTAGAAAGATCCCCACTGTGCAAAAGGGGAGACTGGGGAGGTCATGAGAGTGACAATGGCTTGTCCAGGGTCCCATAAAGTGATAAGTAGCAGGAGCTGGGGATGAACCTACGTGTATCTCCTCTGAGCTGTGACGCTGGCTGCACCCAGGCCTTGCACAGGGGTGTGGTCAGGCAGTGTTGGTGGAAGGGTGGGCAATAGAGAGAGTTCATGGGGAAGGAGGGTCAGCAGACAGGTACCCAGAGGGGCATTTGCAGTCTTGTACACAGAGGAGGGGCTCAGGAAATGAGGTATCAGGAAGTGACTTCACTTCCTTGATGACAGACCCCAACAGAACTCGGAACTCGGTAACCTGGCACCCACATTCTATACACAGCCCCTTCCCCAGCTCACTTGGCCACAGGCAGAGTGAGATGTTGTGCTGTATCCCGAGGTCCCGGGGCCGTAGCCCCAGGAAGCCCTGTGCTGAGAGGCTTGTCCAATGCTTCCAGCGCTGGTTCAGCCCTCGCCCTCGACCCCTGTGGCCGTCTGGGAGGAGGTCCCCAAAGGTAATGTCAGGTGGCCCAGAGGAGGTTGGGCAAGGCCAGGCCAGCACTATGAGCCTCCCTGGGTGACCGCAGCCCCTCCTCCTGAGTGTGTGGGGAACGGGGACATGGGACACCCTCCCAGGGCAGGGGCAGAGGGTGGGGGGTTTATAAACCTGCTGGTCCTGGTGTGTTCACACCTCAGGTCTGGCTGGAGGGTGAACGGGGACTGCCGGGGTGGCAACCACCACCCTGTACATTAACCCTGGGCCCTCAGGCTGTCTTCTCATGTCCTCCCTGGGGTTAAGACTGGCCTCCAGCCCCTGCCCTCCTTGGGGTTCACAGTGCTGTCACTGTGTATCTCTCCCCTGTCCTGTCCTAGAGTGAAGACACATCTTCATTGAGCTCGGATGCCACCCACATGGTGTGGCCTGTCCCGGCACGCACCCTGAAGAAGCGGGTGGAGCACCTGGTGCCTGCTGTCTTGGGTGGTGACCAATCTTATGTCCACCTGTTTCTGTCAAGCTACAAGAACTTTGCCAGTCCCCGGCATGTGCTGCACCTGCTTTTCCTCAGGTGAGCACTCAGGCCCTGGATCACACAGTGTCACTAGGCCTCCTCCCAGCTGTGAGTCTTAGGACTGTCACCACACCCCTCTGAGCCTCAGTTTCCTCCTGTGTTCAGTGGGTGGTCACAGGAACAAGCTCCAGTGGGTCCCCCATGGAAAGTGCTGCTCCTGAGTCCAGCCCTGTGGAAGGTCTGCTGGAGGGGCCACGGTCGTCCTCATTCAGGATTCCTGACACCCCCACGAGGAAGTCTCTGTCACCCCCTCACTGACCTCGTTGACTTGGGCTTCACTGTTTTCACATTTTTACAGGAAATTTGAGATTCGATCTGTAGGCTTCTGGGTGTATTCAAAGCAGGGAGACCAGAGGCGGGCAGAGCGGCTTCAGGTGCACCCAGAGATCTTGGGAGGAGTTGGTTGGGGTTCATTCCTTCAACAATCAGACGTGAAGTCACACTATGTGCAGTCACTTTCTGGGCACTGACCATAATCCAATGAACCGAGGAGACTGCATTCCCTGCCCTCCTGGGCTTCCATTCAAGTCAGAGGTGAGACAGTCACAGTAGACATGAGAAGCAAGTAATGCCACCATATGGTAGATTTGACACACTCCTGACCTCTTCTACGTATGGAAACATGATTTCTGATTGTGACGGGGATGGCGAATCCCTGGAGCAGCTAAAATGGTAAGTGGGGTTTAGGTGCAGAAGGAGGGGCTCCCATCTCCACACAACTGCGTGTGGTCTGCGGGGGCCTGTGGGTGGGGGGCTGGCAGAACTCTGGCTCTCACACATCTTATGATTCCTGCTACAGGGCTGAGGGCTCAAGGTTTTCCCTGCAGGGAAAGGAGTCAAGACGGCTGGGGATGTGGTCCCAGGCACCGTAGGGTGTGCGAGAGCCTGGACAGCAGAGTGAGCCCAGAGAGAATCCATCCCCACGCCCTCCCACCCAGCCCTGCCCACACCCCCAGAGCCCGTGCTGAGCCAGAGCAGGAGGTGTGCAGAGCATCCGGCTCACACTCGGGGCTGGAGCCTCCATGGGGATGCTCAGCTGGTGCTGAGGGTGCAGAGTGTGGTCAGGGCCAAGAGATTGCTGTCAGTGGGAAAAGGATATGCAGATTTCCATGCAGACACTTGGGCAGTACATTCACGTGTGAGCTCAAGTTTGGGCTTTTCCAAGGGCCCTGGGTAGGCCAGGGGAGCAGCGCCTCCCTCTGTTTCCTCATTTATCAGATATTGCTGGACACCTCCTGTGTGCCAGTGAGTAATGCCCAGAGCAGACAGCACCCTCCTGGGGTGGACAGGTCATTCCAGCAGGGATGGGGCAGTGACACAGACAGAGGAGGTTGTCAGGTTTCCCTGAAGAAGGGAAACGTGGTCACATCAGTGGTTGAAGGCTCCTCCCATGGAGGCTTTTGCCAGCCCCTCCTTGGCTGCCAGGCCCATCTGTGCCAGAACTGCCATACTGGGGGTGGACATTGGATGGGCTGGTCTATGGACAGGCACGGGCAGAGGGTACAAGACTGCAGCTCACTCAGGGGAGCCTTGGGAGGGCAGCATAGAGGGATAGGCCAGGCCTCTGATGCTGTTGCCCACCTGTCTCCCACAGTGCCATGTCCTCTGTCTTAAAGATCTGGCTGGAATTCTATTCCACCGATTTCCACGAGCCTCCTGAATTTCATTCTTTGAAGTTTCTTTCGGCCTATGTACCTATCAGTATGCGAGGTTCAGAGGTGGAGCGTAAGGCTGATCTTCTTCTGGCGCAGCTGGAGAAGCCGGAGCACCTGGAGCCTAGTGAGGCGGAGACTGAGGGTGAGGAGGAAGAGGGTGGGTGCCTGTGCGGGTTTGGGGAGGGGCCTGGGCTGGGCCACACAGAGCAGAGTTTCCAGAAGCAGGCTGGGGACAGGGGCACTGAGTACTCAGAACAATCATACAGTGTTCTGCAGTGTGGGGAGACTTCCTGAGGCTGGGTCTCTGGACTTGGGATTCTGGAAAGACATTGTCATTGGATGAGACATAGAAACTCACATTGTTATTTTCAATTGTTGTCTCTCCAGTTCCAGCTTCCGCCCAGGCTGAACAACTGTCCCAAGAGCTGCTGCCATGTTCGGCTCGAGTTCCAGCTCCAGCTCCAACTCCACTGCCAGAGGCAGAGCGAGAGCAGGATCCAGAGCCCAAGCTAGAGCAAGAGGTAGAGCAGGAACAAGATCCAGAGCAAGAGGTAGAGCAGGAGCAAGATCCAGAGCAAGAGGTAGAGCAGGAACAAGATCCAGAGCAAGTGGTAGATCATTCGCAAGATCCAGAGCAGGAGCAACAGAAAGATCAAGAGAAAGATCAGGAGAAAGAGCAAGAGAAAGAGCAGGAGAAAGATCAAGATCCAGAGGTAGAGCTAGAGCAACCTGACATAACCGTTCCTGAAACATCAGAAGAATTAGAAGAAACACCAGCACCCAGGGGAGCCCTAGCTCCAGAGCTCCCACAAACACCCTCACCAGTCCCCACTCCAGATCTGTTCTTGCCCTTCCTTGACGCTGTGCTTCTCCTCATTTTTGTCTGTGTCCTGCATCTCCTCAAATTTTTTCATCTTTTATTTTCAATAATATCCCTTGTAGAAAATAAAGTGTTTTTAATATTTTCAAAATTACCATTCAGTGGCATTAAGTACATTTTTAATATGGTGCAACCCTTACCACCATCTAGTGATCGAACAGCTTCATCAACTCTGTAGCCTTTAAGCTGTCACTCCCCATCCCGCCTCTCCCTGTCCCTGACTACCACTCCTTTTTCTGTGTGTGTGAATTTACCTATCGTGGATTGTTCCTATCAGTACAGTTATATGTTATGTGGCCTTTTGTATCTGGCCGCATAATATGAGAAAGATCTGATTAATTTTCATTTTATGTTTTTAGTAAGAGGAAAATTACAGAAAAATCAAAGACTCTATGTAGAAACACAAAGCCCTGATAGTTATTATTGCCATAATCTTGAAATAGGAACTACTTTTGAATGACCAGAGAGCCAGAAGCCACTGAGGAAAATGCTGACTTTTCCTGGTCCAAACAAAAACCAGAATAATGTCAAAAGGTGAAAAGACAAACCCCAGACTGGAAAATTCTTCATGGGCAGAGAAAGGGTAGTATGCATCCTACTTGTACAAAGAGTTCTCATTTATCCATAGGGATAAAGGACATATTCCCGCAGTTCCACAGGGAAGCAATTCACATGGCCAGTAAATGTCAGATATCCGCGGCCTCCCTAATGATTATGCACAGAAATTTACTCACTATTCAGATAGCATTTGCCCCATCAGATGGGCAGGTCTGTATGTCTGGTGACGACCAGCTCTTGTGAGAATGAAGGAAGAAGAGGTCCCAGCGGATGCCCCAGGAGATGTGTTCATAGATACCCCTGTCGCAGGAGCCTCTCAGCAGCTCCTACCAAAATGCCCACGTGTGTCCATGTGCCGGGCAGCAGTGATGCTAGGAAGTTACGCCACATATATATGTAGTCTACCTATGTTAATCAATAGATTCAATAAATCTAAACTTGAAAAATTCCAAAGAGTGATGTTTAGGGGACTTGTCAAATAACCTCAAAGTTAATATGAAAAAAAAATTACGTGCAAAAATGGCCCCCAAAAAGTTCAAGACATAAGAAGAACAATAATAATAAAAACCAGGAGGAAATTTGCTCCGTCTAATAAAATGTATTGCAAAGGAACATACTTGAAAGTGAATGAGATTGGCAAAGAATAAGCGAATAGTTCAGTGGAGTAAAAGTTTGAATTTTGAAACAGATTCTGGTATATGTGGAAAGGATTCAGATTACTTAGGGGAAAGCACTTCATCATTACAGGGATTGAAATATTATTTATTTGGAAATTAAATCCAGTTATGCTTTTGCTAGGTACCGTTCACAAAATTAAATTTGAGATGAATTACTAACTTCAATATTTTGCAAAAGTATTAAGCATTAGAAGAAAGAAAAACACATAATAATTTCCACAGAAGCCAAAAGTACTTTTGAGAAAATGTAAGACTCATAAATATCAAAACACTAGATAAAATAAGGTTTGACCATACGTATTTGTATTTCTCAAGATGGAGAAAAATGGGTTATGTGTATGTATTGTGAATTTAGAAAATCAAAAAGAATTAATTAAAAACCTATTACAAACAAGACGACTTACTAAACTAAAATTTACATGTTGCGATTTAGAAAAATTCACATATAAAATTAATAAATGTCTTATGTAATAACAATAACTATCTAGATTACATGACACAAATCAAGATTCCATTTTCAATAGCCACAAAATTGTTAAAATATTTGGCATACAGCTAACAAGAACTCAACAAAGCCTGTTTAACTATGTGATTTAAGCATTAGAACACTCTTAAAACATACATACAAACGATAGAGAAATGTCAGAGATATTTTCTTGGCCAGAAAGCCACATGATCCTAAGGATTTTATTTTCTCCTAAGTTACTTTATACGTGTGTCATGATCACATTAAAAATAGTCTCATTTATTTCTTCACCTAGAACAAAATAAGATGATTATAAAATGTTGATGAAACATTAATCGTTCATCAGAAAAAAATGAGGAAACAGATCAAAAGGGAGGAGTAAGTCTACCAGAGATCGAAAATTTTTTTTAATAAATTCTTCATTATCAAGACCATATGGAATTTGTTTATAAGTAAATATAAAACCTAATGAAAAAGAATGGAGAATTCAAAGAGATACCCAAGATTTATAGAAATTTGTCATTAAAGAAAGATAGCATTTCAAATCACTGGTGAAAATATGCTGCTACTAATGTAGCCGCAGTTAGCATGGATGGCATAGCAGCAATTAATAAAGCAAAGCAAACTCAAACAAAAGGTAAATGCCACCAACTAGGTCAAAAGGACACGACAAAAAGTAATTACAAGCTATAATACTTAAAATGGGTGATCAATAATGTTTCAATTTTTAAAAAAAAGCAAAAAAACAAAAAACCTCTTAAACTAAGACAATATCACTAATACAATGATGTGTGAAAAAATGAGATGGAAATGACCAAGAAAATGAAATAAAAATGAACAAAATATATGAACAATCTTATAACACAAAAGGAAATTTAAATTGGCATCAATACTTAATTAGGTGCTTAAAATCCCTCATAGAGAACTATACATTTAAAATATATTGAAATACAAGACTTCACCTATTAGATTTGCAAAATTTAATTTTTTGATAACAAACTTGTTAGTGAGACTGTGGGGATACAGGTATTATAATACACTGTGGTGGAATGCAAATGGTAGAGCCCATAAGGAGCAGAAACTCGCAAAATTTAGCAAAATTATACTTGTATATTTACTATTTTACACTGTAACCCAATATTCAGGAATCTATATCATATGTAACCTTGAAAAATTATAAGGTGAGGTGTCGACAAGATTGTTAATATGACAATACCTATTACTAAGGGTTGGAAACACCCCAAATTTTCATTCATAAGGTTTGCATGAATAATTAGGGTGCATTTTTACAATCATGATTTCTAAACACTGAGTGTAAAATGTTATTGAAAAAACGAACAAACTGAAGACAACGAAGAGATGTACATGTTCATAGATGAGAAAATAAGTAGGGAAAATATATCAATTCTTCCAAATAAATCTATAAATTTTGTTTATATATAAATAACAATTGACATTTTTTACGCAATTTGGTAAATTACTAATTCTATATTTCATACGGTTGAGTAAAGGCATAGAATAGAAAACTCAGTTTTGAAAAAGTACACAAGATACCGTCGCTCGTGGTGACCGTGTGGCTTTAATAGCACACGGCTCCGCGGTCAGGACTGTCACGCCGCGGACTGTGCCTGCCAGCCTGGGGCCGAGGAACCGCCAGGACCGTCGGCCGACGACAGCCCACGCGGGTCCCCCTCACGGCTGTGCTCGGCGCCTCGTCAGCGCGGACCCCTTGCACCGACCTGGAGCGCCCGTGGGAATCCGTCGTGTCGCTGGAACCCGCTGTCATCGGCCGCAGAGGGGCGGGAGCAGGGAGTGGAGAGCGGCCGGTCGTGCGCTCCTGTCCCCTGGCGGGACGGGCGGCCTGGGGGCGGCAGCTGCAGGCAGGGCCACCAGGAGGCGCCACGGAGAGCGCACCCCGCGACCGCGGCTTCCCGTCGGCGGCTCTGAGCGCCGCGCACCGGCGGCTGCGGGGACGCGGCTGACAGCCAGGCGCGGACCGCGTGTCCTCTGTGCGCGGTGGCGTCTGCGCACGCGCACTGTCCCGCTTACAGCAGCTGCTGTCACCACAGGTGAACGCCTCAGGGACCCATGTGGTGCTCTGGACGACACCTCCTGGGAGCCGATGTCTACACTGCAGCCTCCGAGCAGTCGGGGTCGGCACGATCCCCCGTGGCCGTCACCAGGGCCCTGTCCCCTGTCCGGCTTTATGTCCTCTTCCTAGTGGAAGACGCTCCCCATAGACTGCTAAGAAAACGGTCTTGGGCTGCTAAACGTCCAGAGGCCCGTCCTCGCCTTGTCGGACTCACGTTTGACGAGGAAAAGCGGAGATCGGAACCGACTCTGCACGAGACGCTGAAGGCCGGACTCCCCTGTCGTCTCCGTCTTGAGGCTCCTCCGCAGGGTCCGTCCCCTGGACCCCCACAAACAGAGTTGACACGGTGTCCCCTGTGCTTCCCCAGTGCGGGGCGGCGTGTGGACCCATCGTCACTCTCCACGTGGGGACCTCTGGGGACCTCCGGGACCTGTCCCTTCCTCCTTTCTCCCACGGTTCTCTCCTCCTGCCCATCTCCGCGGCTCTTCCTGGAGCGCGTGTTGTTCAGACACTGGCTCTGCGGACACGCACTTCCGTTTTCTCTCTCTCTTTCCCTTTTACTCCTTTTACTTTTTTATGCTTTTCTTTCAATTGTATCTTTCTTGTTATCCTTTTGTCTTTTTGATCTAATCAGGCTTCCCTTGTGTTATTTTCTCTTCTTTCTAGTGAGTTGTTTTCTAAGTTAAATTTCAACACTTATGGGCCGCCCCGTGGCGCACTCGGGAGAGAGCAGCGCTGGGAGCGCAGGGGCGCTGCCGCGGGTTCGGATCCCACATAGGTATGGCCGGTGTGCTCACTAGCTGAGCGCAGTGCGGGCGACATCACCCCTAGGGTTACAACCCCCTTAACTGTCACACACACACACACACACAAAACAAACAAACAAAAATTTCAACAGTTATATTTTTAATTTCTAAATGACCTCATGGTTATTTGATTCATCTTCTCCCTCTTCTACTTTAACAATGTCTGTTCTTCTTCAGTAAGTCCAACAGTTTCTCTCGTATAACTCTGAGGAAGTTAATGGTATTTTCTGTTTCCCTTGCATGATCTCTATTTCTTCCAATTCGCTTTTTCCTTTTTTGTTTGTTTGCTTTGGCCTATTTCATATTAGAGGATTTGCTGAAACTAGAGGATTTGCTGAAACATCTGGGGCCCTTGGCATCTGCTCATGGTTAACAGGGCAGCACAGGAAAGTCTTGCTCGTGTGCTGTGGCTTCATGGCCTGTGGGTGACTCTGTGAGGTTCTTTGACTGGGTTCTTGACTGAGGTGCCCAAATCAGCAGAGTGTGTACTGAAGAACTGGACTCCAAGGCCAGATGACATGCATTTGGATTTTTTTTTAATTTTACAAGTTTCCATGACAATTCCTAACGGATCTTAATGCTGAGCACACCAAAGACTGTTAACACTAGGTATTCATGCCATCGTCAGTCACATAAAGGACACCTACAAATTTAGGATACAGAACTTCCAACAAATAGTCATTTAATACCCGTTATTTGAAACCAAGTGTTTCGTGGACATACGAATTAGAGAGCATCTGGCTTCTTTAAGGGGTAAACAGTGAGGTGGAGCTGAAGATGGAGAGAAGCCCAGAGAGGGGACTAGGAACGTGACAAGTTTGACTTCGCATCTCATAGGCACTTTTCACTTCATTTCTCTCCATTCATAGCACATGCTAAGTGTAATCACAAGATCGGCGCCTCGGCTTGGTTGAGTTGAAGTCAATGCAAGTCCTAGTTCAAAGAAGCCCTGAGTCTTCTGCTTGGGAGCCAATCCACAGCACGACAGACAGATGTGATAGGTTTGAATCGTTAGCAGGGTTGAAGTTGTCCAGGAGAACATGGGAAAATGAAAATTCTGAGAAGAAAGGAGGGAAGCAGCTAAAACTACCATGGAGCAGGGCCGGCCCGTGCGCACTTGGAGAGTGCGGTGCTGACAGCACCAGGGCCACGGGTTCGGATCCCTATGGAGGGTTGGCTGATTGGCTCACTTGGGAGAGCGTGGTGCTGACAACACCACAACAAGGGATAGGATCCCCTTACCGGTCATCTTTAAAAAAAAAAAAAAAAAGTAATTTTTTTCAACTGAATATCTTGTCTCCATTGCTTTTTATTATAGAATAAGAGGTGGTTCTGTGTTAAGTATTTTGGCACCTGGAAATAATAAAACCAAAATTAGAAATGGAATGTAGTTCTAAAACCTCATCAAATTACAGTGATAGCTATAGTAATCAAATCCATAAAAGATTCTTAAGTAATTATGACACTCAAAATTCAGAGCTACATGCAAAGTTACAAATATATTTAAAGTTAAAACTCATGGCAATGTTAAAAACTTAGCAGCACAGTCACCTACCTTGCCTTGCTGTATGTATCAATCCTTTCAAAGAAGCAGCCTCTCCTAAAGCAATTGTCATTTCACTAAATTGATCACCTGCCTCAAACTCCTTGACATTTGAAACTATTCTTCCAGAGTCATCATTTTAATTTCCCTCCCATGACTTGGAATTACCAGCCTCAATACATTTGCATTGTTCCCTGTACTATTCCACAATGGGGGACAAAAAGCCTACCCTTGCCTTATCTGTGAGCATCTTTTTTCCTTCAATCAGCTTATTCTCCATAGCAGCAGAGTATCTCTCTGTTGCATATTATTCCAATATGATCATGTATAGGCTGGCTGGTAGCTCAGCTGGTTAGAGCACAGCCTCGTATCACCAAGGTCAAGGGTGTGGATCCCTATATTGGCCAGCCACACACACACACAAAGATTCCAATATGATCATATATTTTACCTAATAGGAGCAGATGACAGTGTTTTTGGTTTGTTTTGCTTTTTAATTAAATAAACTTGAAAAATATCTGTTTATTTCAGACCTCTAGAATTTTCTAGGGCTTACTAAGGTTTATCAATTTCTCTCTTGTAAACACACACATACACAGAGTGCCTAGAACCCAAGTTGGAAGTTACAGCAGAAAGAAGATACTACATAGGCACAAAAAGAACAGCAAGAAAACTCCAATTCTGATGTTTTACAGGAATGATTTTTCCCTTTGAAAAACATGTGTTCTTTCCATTTCTTTGCCTCTTGAAACTTAACACGTCACCCCTCTCCCAAATATCATCTACTTTCCACTAAACTTACTTGCTTTAATGCTCTTCGTTTTTAAAAGTCAAGCTCATTTGCCACTTTCTGCAAAATAGCTTCTCTCAATTCTCAAAAAAGGAATCTATTGTCCATTTTCTACTCAGCATCGTTCCAGAGCCTCCCCCAATATTGCTGACATTCTCCTCAATACCACATTTTTAAATGATAGTCCTAAACATAAAAGAAAAGCACGTCGATGGTCATATTGTTTGGATCATTTCTTTTGTCATGGGTGTCAGAATTTTTCACAGATTTTTTCTCATTCAGTTGCATGCCAGGACAAATGAACCATAATTTTCTACTAATGTTTAAGAAATTTGTAATCATCTTCTAGCTAAGATGTCATGAGACCCCCTTTCCTCCCTACACATGTGTACATATCTGCATCCCCTATTCCTAGGGGGATTCTGCAGGAGATGAAGGGAGAGGGCTCCCTTGACTAGTGCGGGTGCCCAAGGTCAGCATGCTGGGGTGTCAGTTTCCTGGGATTGCCTGTGACACTGCTATCAAGGCCATGCACAGAAGCAAGAGGAATGTGTTGGCCAGAGAAGGAAGACCCAGTGGGCTACCTTAGGGGTTCAGAGGTGTCCCCTGAGACTGAGAGTGAAGAAACCCACAGTAAGTAGGACAATCAAGGAGGCTAAAGTGAACGGCAGAAGTCAAGGCAGGATGGTGACTCTGGGAAATCTTTGTGCCCAGGCAGTTCCTGGCTGAAGGAAGTGGTCGGCAGACAGAATTAAAGGGCTGGCAGGTTATCAGGCAGCATGTTCATGGTGACCTTCCATCTGGGTATTCTTGATGAATCCTGTTTCACATGTTTCCAGACAATTCATTCATCAGTACTTGGCACCTATTACTTGCCAGGTGCTGGGCTGGGGGCCTGGAATAGGGGCAGACCGAGGTGTAGACTCTGCTCCTGGGTTGCTGACTGTCAGGTGAGGGGGACTAAGGATCATGGCATAATGCAGAGTGATAACATGTGTAGGTAGAGCACCAGGTAATAAAATCATAGACTCTTCTCAAGGGCAGCACTTCAGGGAGTATTTATGGAGCCCCCGTGTTAGGCCCTTCCTGGATTCTGCACACAATATAGTGATAGAGTTGCTGTCTCCCAGGACCAGTAGGCTGTGGGCTGGGATAGTGTTGACAGCAATGGATCTACATCACAGCAATGGATGTGTGTCTGGTGTAAAGAAAATGGGGTGTGAAGCCAAAGTATGGGGGTGGAATCCTGATTGTGTCAACAATGGATATTTTATACAATTTGAAAAGAATGGCTGAACATATCTGCATACTTTCATCTAATGGAGATATAAAGTTATTCCATAAATGGAATCTTCCTCAATTCTAGTTATGTTTGCATTGAACATGAGCACTTATCCCTGCCATTCAATGATTTGGAAAATAGGATTTGAATTTGTGAATACTATTTCTTACTTACTTACATCTTACACATCAGTTACATGTTGCCGTCATCTTAATGGACCCATCGCCTCTGGTTCTTCTCTGCAAATGGTGTTCATTTCCTACCATCTTCAGGTAGCTTCCTAATCTAGAATATTCTGAAGGCCTCCTAGATCACTTTCCTCTCTTAGAATGTCAGGCACTCGATAGCACGTCTTCTCCTCTTTCTTATCCTGGGATCATCTCCCAAGCCAGGGTGCAGCTGAATCAGCTCTTTCTCCAGCTCTCGGCACCATGCTTGGCATATGGTGGATACAAACAGAGAGAACAGAGGAGACAGAGCACAAGACTCTAGAGACAGGCGTGTTACAATGACCTTTAGAAAGTGACACCTTCTCACTTTTGATCCTGTATTGGTTAGAAGTGAGTCACTAAGTCCAGTCCACACTGCAGGGCAGGGGATTACGTGAGGATGTGTGCAGCAGATGGTGGGGACCACTGGGAGCCCCTGAGGAGTCGCCAACCACACAGACAGAGATGTGGCACTTGAGTCCAAACCTAAATACACACGAAGCCATTGTGAGGTTTTATGGAGGAAAGCAGTATGTGAATGCATGAAATTCCAACTGTCGCATGGTGCAGACAGGGAAAACAGACCAAGAGCAAAAGTGACATTTTCAAGATTATATGACAGGAACCAGACCTGTCGTTAGTCGTATTCCATGCTACCTTCCACACCGTCGTGGATTTTATCTCTAGTCTTGTTTATTAGCTGCATGTGACACCGGCCATAGGTTTCAGAGATGTTTTCTCACACATGCCTGATGCCATCCCTAGGAAGAAGATGCTAGAAAGATCCCCACTGTGCAAAAGGGGAGACTGGGGAGGTCATGAGAGTGACAATGGCTTGTCCAGGGTCCCATAAAGTGATAAGAAGCAGGAGCTGGGGATGAACCTACGTGTATCTCCTCTGAGCTGTGACGCTGGCTGCACCCAGGCCTTGCACAGGGGTGTGGTCAGGCAGTGTTGGTGGAAGGGTGGGCAATAGAGAGAGTTCATGGGGAAGGAGGGTCAGCAGACAGGTACCCAGAGGGGCATTTGCAGTCTTGTACACAGAGGAGGGGCTCAGGAAATGAGGTATCAGGAAGTGACTTCACTTCCTTGACGACAGACCCCAACAGAACTCGGAACTCGGTAACCTGGCACCCACATTCTATACACAGCCCCTTCCCCAGCTCACTTGGCCACAGGCAGAGTGAGATGTTGTGCTGTATCCCGAGGTCCCGGGGCCGTAGCCCCAGGAAGCCCTGTGCTGAGAGGCTTGTCCAATGCTTCCAGCGCTGGTTCAGCCCTCGCCCTCGACCCCTGTGGCCGTCTGGGAGGAGGTCCCCAAAGGTAATGTCAGGTGGCCCAGAGGAGGTTGGGCAAGGCCAGGCCAGCACTATGAGCCTCCCTGGGTGACCGCAGCCCCTCCTCCTGAGTGTGTGGGGAACGGGGACATGGGACACCCTCCCAGGGCAGGGGCAGAGGGTGGGGGGTTTATAAACCTGCTGGTCCTGGTGTGTTCACACCTCAGGTCTGGCTGGAGGGTGAACGGGGACTGCCGGGGTGGCAACCACCACCCTGTACATTAACCCTGGGCCCTCAGGCTGTCTTCTCATGTCCTCCCTGGGGTTAAGACTGGCCTCCAGCCCCTGCCCTCCTTGGGGTTCACAGTGCTGTCACTGTGTATCTCTCCCCTGTCCTGTCCTAGAGTGAAGACACATCTTCATTGAGCTCGGATGCCACCCACATGGTGTGGCCTGTCCCGGCACGCACCCTGAAGAAGCGGGTGGAGCACCTGGTGCCTGCTGTCTTGGGTGGTGACCAATCTTATGTCCACCTGTTTCTGTCAAGCTACAAGAACTTTGCCAGTCCCCGGCATGTGCTGCACCTGCTTTTCCTCAGGTGAGCACTCAGGCCCTGGATCACACAGTGTCACTAGGCCGCCTCCCAGCTGTGAGTCTTAGGACTGTCACCACACCCCTCTGAGCCTCAGTTTCCTCCTGTGTTCAGTGGGTGGTCACAGGAACAAGCTCCAGTGGGTCCCCCATGGAAAGTGCTGCTCCTGAGTCCAGCCCTGTGGAAGGTCTGCTGGAGGGGCCACGGTCGTCCTCATTCAGGATTCCTGACACCCCCACGAGGAAGTCTCTGTCACCCCCTCACTGACCTCGTTGACTTGGGCTTCACTGTTTTCACATTTTTACAGGAAATTTGAGATTCTATCTGTAGGCTTCTGGGTGTATTCAAAGCAGGGAGACCAGAGGCGGGCAGAGCGGCTTCAGGTGCACCCAGATATCTTGGGAGGAGTTGGTTGGGGTTCATTCCTTCAACAATCATACGTGAAGCCACACTATGTGCAGTCACTTTCTGGGCACTGACCATGATCCAATGAACCGAGGAGACTGCATTCCCTGCCCTCCTGGGCTTCCATTCAAGTCAGAGGTGAGACAGTCACAGTAGACATGAGAAGCAAGTAGTGCCACCATATGGTAGATTTGACACACTCCTGACCTCTTCTACGTATGGAAACATGATTTCTGATTGTGACGGGGATGGCGAATCCCTGGAGCAGCTAAAATGGTAAGTGGGGTTTAGGTGCAGAAGGAGGGGCTCCCATCTCCACACAACTGCGTGTTGTCTGCGGGGGCCTGTGTGTGGGGGGCTGGCAGAACTCTGGCTCTCACACATCTTATGATTCCTGCTACAGGGCTGAGGGCTCAAGGCTTTCCCTGCAGGGAAAGGAGTCAAGACGGCTGGGGATGTGGTCCCAGGCACCGTAGGGTGTGCGAGAGCCTGGACAGCAGAGTGAGCCCAGAGAGAATCCATCCCCACGCCTTCCCACCCAGCCCTGCCCACACCCCCAGAGCCCGTGCTGAGCCAGAGCAGGAGGTGTGCAGAGCATCCCGCTCACACTCGGGGCTGGAGCCTCCATGGGGATGCTCAGCTGGTGCTGAGGGTGCAGAGTGTGGTCAGGGCCAAGAGATTGCTGTCAGTGGGAAAAGGATATGCAGATTTCCATGCAGACACTTGGGCAGTACATTCATGTGTGAGCTCAAGTTTGGGCTATTCCAAGGGCCCTGGGTAGGCCAGGGGAGCAGCGCCTCCCTCTGTTTCCTCATTTATCAGATATTGCTGGACACCTCCTGTGTGCCAGTGAGTAATGCCCAGAGCAGACAGCACCCTCCTGGGGTGGACAGGTCATTCCAGCAGGGATGGGGCAGTGACACAGACAGAGGAGGTTGTCAGGTTTCCCTGAAGAAGGGAAACGTGGTCACATCAGTGGTTGAAGGCTCCTCCCATGGAGGCTTTTGCCAGCCCCTCCTTGGCTGCCAGGCCCATCTGTGCCAGAACTGCCATACTGGGGGTGGACATTGGATGGGCTGGTCTATGGACAGGCACGGGCAGAGGGTACAAGACTGCAGCTCACTCAGGGGAGCCTTGGGAGGGCAGCATAGAGGGATAGGCCAGGCCTCTGATGCTGTTGCCCACCTGTCTCCCACAGTGCCATGTCCTCTGTCTTAAAGATCTGGCTGGAATTCTATTCCACCGATTTCCACGAGCCTCCTGAATTTCATTCTGTGAAGTTTCTTTCGGCCTATGTACCTATCAGTATGCGAGGTTCAGAGGTGGAGCGTAAGGCTGATCTTCTTCTGGCACAGCTGGAGAAGCCGGAGCCCCTGGAGCCTAGTGAGGCGGAGACTGAGGGTGAGGAGGAAGAGGGTGGGTGCCTGTGCGGGTTTGGGGAGGGGCCTGGGCTGGGCCACACAGAGCAGAGTTTCCAGAAGCAGGCTGGGGACAGGGGCACTGAGTACTCAGAACAATCATACAGTGTTCTGCAGTGTGGGGAGACTTCCTGAGGCTGGGTCTCTGGACTTGGGATTCTGGAAAGACAGTGTCATTGGATGAGACATAGAAACTCACATTGTTATTTTCAATTGTTGTCTCTCCAGTTCCAGCTTCCGCCCAGGCTGAACAACTGTCCCAAGAGCTGCTGCCATGTTCGGCTCGAGTTCCAGCTCCAGCTCCAACTCCACTGCCAGAGGTAGAGCGAGAGCAGGATCCAGAGCCCAAGCTAGAGCAAGAGGTAGAGCAGGAACAAGATCCAGAGCAAGAGGTAGAGCAGGAGCAAGATCCAGAGCAAGAGGTAGAGCAGGAACAAGATCCAGAGCAAGTGGTAGATCAGACGCAAGATCCAGAGCAGGAGCAACAGAAAGATCAAGAGAAAGATCAGGAGAAAGAGCAAGAGAAAGAGCAGGAGAAAGATCAAGATCCAGAGGTAGAGCTAGAGCAACCTGACATAACCGTTCCTGAAACATCAGAAGAATTAGAAGAAACACCAGCACCCAGGGGAGCCCTAGCTCCAGAGCTCCCACAAACACCCTCACCAGTCCCCACTCCAGATCTGTTCTTGCCCTTCCTTGACGCTGTGCCTCTCCTCATTTTTGTCTGTGTCCTGCATCTCCTCAAATTTTTTCATCTTTTATTTTCAATAATATCCCTTGTAGAAAATAAAGTGTTTTTAATATTTTCAAAATTACCATTCAGTGGCATTAAGTACATTTTTAATATGGTGCAACCCTTACCACCATCTAGTGATCGAACAGCTTCATCAACTCTGTAGCCTTTAAGCTGTCACTCCCCATCCCGCCTCTCCCTGTCCCTGACTACCACTCCTTTTTCTGTGTGTGTGAATTTACCTATCGTGGATTGTTCCTATCAGTACAGTTATATGTTATGTGGCCTTTTGTATCTGGCCGCATAATATGAGAAAGATCTGATTAATTTTCATTTTATGTTTTCAGTAAGAGGAAAATTACAGAAAAATCAAAGACTCTATGTAGAAACACAAAGCCCTGATAGTTATTATTGCCATAATCTTGAAATAGGAACTACTTTTGAATGACCAGAGAGCCAGAAGCCACTGAGGAAAATGCTGACTTTTCCTGGTCCAAACAAAAACCAGAATAATGTCAAAAGGTGAAAAGACAAACCCCAGACTGGAAAATTCTTCATGGGCAGAGAAAGGGTAGTATGCATCCTAGTTGTACAAAGAGTTCTCATTTATCCATAGGGATAAAGGACATATTCCCGCAGTTCCACAGGGAAGCAATTCACATGGCCCGTAAATGTCAGATATCCGCGGCCTCCCTAATGATTATGCACAGAAATTTACTCACTATTCAGATAGCATTTGCCCCATCAGATGGGCAGGTCTGTATGTCTGGTGACGACCAGCTCTTGTGAGAATGAAGGAAGAAGAGGTCCCAGCGGATGCCCCAGGAGATGTGTTCATAGATACCCCTGTCGCAGGAGCCTCTCAGCAGCTCCTACCAAAATGCCCACGTGTGTCCATGTGCCGGGCAGCAGTGATGCTAGGAAGTTACGCCACATATATATGTAGTCTACCTATGTTAATCAATAGATTCAATAAATCTAAACTTGAAAAATTCCAAAGAGTGATGTTTAGGGGACTTGTCAAATAACCTCAAAGTTAATATGAAAAAAAAATTACGTGCAAAAATGGCCCCCAAAAAGTTCAAGACATAAGAAGAACAATAATAATAAAAACCAGGAGGAAATTTGCTCCGTCTAATAAAATGTATTGCAAAGGAACATACTTGAAAGTGAATGAGATTGGCAAAGAATAAGCGAATAGTTCAGTGGAGTAAAAGTTTGAATTTTGAAACAGATTCTGGTATATGTGGAAAGGATTCAGATTACTTAGGGGAAAGCACTTCATCATTACAGGGATTGAAATATTATTTATTTGGAAATTAAATCCAGTTATGCTTTTGCTAGGTACCGTTCACAAAATTAAATTTGAGATGAATTACTAACTTCAATATTTTGCAAAAGTATTAAGCATTAGAAGAAAGAAAAACACATAATAATTTCCACAGAAGCCAAAAGTACTTTTGAGAAAATGTAAGACTCATAAATATCAAAACACTAGATAAAATAAGGTTTGACCATACGTATTTGTATATCTCAAGATGGAGAAAAATGGGTTATGTGTATGTATTGTGAATTTAGAAAATCAAAAAGAATTAATTAAAAACCTATTACAAACAAGACGACTTACTAAACTAAAATTTACATGTTGCGATTTAGAAAAATTCACATATAAAATTAATAAATGTCTTATGTAATAACAATAACTATCTAGATTACATGACACAAATCAAGATTCCATTTTCAATAGCCACAAAATTGTTAAAATATTTGGCATACAGCTAACAAGAACTCAACAAAGCCTGTTTAACTATGTGATTTAAGCATTAGAACACTCTTAAAACATACATACACAAACGAAAGAGAAATGTCAGAGATATTTTCATGGCCAGAAAGCCACATGATCCTAAGGATTTTATTTTCTCCTAAGTTACTTTATACGTGTGTCATGATCACATTAAAAATAGTCTCATTTGTTTCTTCATCCATCAAGAAGACATAACAATCATGAATATATATGCACCCAATGTTGCAGCAGCCAGATTTATAAAGCAAACTCTATTAGACCTAAAGAAGGAAACAGACACTAATACCATAATGGCAGGGGACCTGAACACCACACTATCAATATTGGACAGATCATCTAGGAAAAGAATCAGCAGAGAAACACAAGATCTAAAACACACTAGACCAATTGGACATGGCAGATATCTATAGAACATTCCATCCAATAATCTCAGAATATTCATTCTTCTCATCAGCACATTGAATCATTCTCCAGGATAAATCACATGTTAGGTCACAAATCAAGTCTCAAGAAATTTTTTAAAAAATGGAATTATCCCATGTATTTTTTCAGAACACTATGGATTAAAATTAGAAATCAATAACAAACGAAATTCTGGAAACTATACAAATACATGGAAATTAAACAGCATTCGACTTAATGACATATGGGCCAAGAAGAGATCAAACAGGAAATCAAAAAATTTATTGCAACTAATGAAAAAAATGATACATCATAACAAAACCTGTGGGATACTGCAAAAGCAGTACTAAGGGGGAAATTTATCACTTTAAATGTTTACTTCAGAAGAATGGAAAGATGGCAAGTGAACAACCTAACACTTCATCTTAAAAAACAAGAAAAACAAGAACAACAAGAACAATCCAAACCCAAAGTTAGCAGACAGAAAGAAATCATTAAGATCAGAGCAGAACTGAATGAAATTGAAACCCAAAAACAATACAAAAGATCAATGAATCAAAAAGTTGATTTTTTGGAAAGATAATTAAAATTGACAAGCCATTAGCACGGGTAACTTAAAAAAGAAGAGAGACAATACAAATAACAAAAATTAGAAATGAAAAAGGTTATATTACAACTGATAGAGGGAATAATTCGAGACTACTATAAACTATATGCTAACAAATTTTAAAAATCTGGAGGAAATGGATAAATTTCTGGACATGCAGAAGCTACAAAAACTGAGCCAAGAAGATGTAGAAAATCTGAACAGACCAATAAAGGAGATTGAAGCTGTTATCAGAAAGCTTCCAACAAAGAAAAGCCCAGGACCAGATGGATTCAAAGCAGAATTTTACCAAACATTCAAAGAGGAATTGACATCAATTCATTACAAACTATTCCAAAAGTTTGAAACAGAGGCAAATCTCCCAAACTCATTTTATGAAGAAAGCATCACCCTGATACCAAAATCAGGTAAAGATACAAGTAAAAAAGAAAACTATAGGCTGATATCCTTGATGAATATAGATGCAAAAATCTTCTACAAAATACTAGCAAACAGAATATAGCAAAACATACATAAAATTATTCACCACGATCAAGTGGGATCCATCCCAGTGATTCAAGGTTGGTTCAACATAGAGAAATCAGTAAGTATGATACACCATATTAATAAAAACAAACACAAGGACCATATGATCATCTCTATAGATGCTGAAAAAGCATTTGATAAAATTCAACATTCATTCATGACAAAGACCCTCTATAAGTTAGGTATAGAGGGAAAGTATCTCAACATAATTAAAGCCATATATGATAAACCCACTGCCAATATCATCCTGAATGGGGAAAAGCTGAAAGCTTTTCCTTTAAGAACAGGAAATAGACAAGGATGCCCACTCTCACCACTCCTATTCAACATAGTGTTGGAAGTACTAGCCAGAGCAATCAGAGAAGAGAAGGAAATAAAGGGCATCCAGATTGGAAAAGATGAAGTCAAACTGTCCCTGTTTGCAGATGACATGATCATATATATCGAACAGCCTAAAGCCTCTACAAAAAAACTATTGGAGGTGATAAATGATTTCAGCAAAGTAGCAGGATACAAAATCAACACACAAAAATCAGTAGCATTTCTATTCTCCAATAGTGAACATGCAGGAAGAGAAATCAAGAAAGCTTGCCCATTTACAATAGCCACCAAGAAAATAAAATACTTAGGAATTGAATTAACCAAGGATGTGAAAAATCTCTATAATGAGAAGTACAAACCACTGCTGAGAGAAATCAGAGAGGATACAGGATGATGGAAAGATATCCCATGCTCTTGGATTGGAAGAATCAACTTTGTGGAAATGTCCATACTACCCAAGGTGATATACAAATTCAATGCAATCCCTATCAAAATTCCAATGACATTTTTCTCAGAAATGGAAAAAACTATCCAGACATTTATATGGAATAACAAAAGACCACACATAGCCAAAGCAGCACTGAGCAAAAAAAAATTAAGCTGGAGGCATAACACTACCCGACTTTAAGCTATACTACAAAGCTATAATAACCAAAACAGCATGGTACTGGCATAAAAACAGACACAATGATCAGTGGAATAGAATAGAGAATCCAGATATCAACCCACACACCTACAGCCATCTGATCTTTGACAAAGGCACCAAGCCTGTACACTGAGGAAGAGACTGCCTCTTCAGCAAATGGTGTTTGGATAACTGGATATCAATATGCAGGAGAATGAAGCTAGACCCATGCCTCTCACCATATACTAAAATCAACTCAAAATGGATTAAGGATTTAAATATACACCCTGAAACAATAAAACTTCTTAAAGAAAACATAGGAGAAACATTTCAGGAAGTAGGACTGGGTACAGACTTCATGAATATGACCACAAAAGCATGGGCAACCAAAGGAAAAATAAATAAATGGGATTATATCAAACTGAAATGATTCTGCACAGCAAAAGAAACAATAAGCAGAGTTAAAAGACAATCAACAGAGTGGCAGAAAATATTTGCAAAATATACATCTGACAAAGGATTAATGTCCAGAATATATAAGGAACCAAAACAATTTTACAAGAAAAAAACAAGCAACACAATTAAAAAATGGGCAAAAGAGCTAAATAGGCATTTCTCAAAGGAAGATATATGAATGGCCAACAGACATATTAAAAAATGCTCAACATCACTCAGCATTCACGAAATGCAAATCAAAACCACACTGAGATACCATCTTACCCCAGTTAGGATGGCTAATATCAAAAAGACTCTGAATGATAAATGCTGGTGAGGTTGCAGAGAAAAAGGAACTCTCATACACTGCTTTTGGGACTGCAAAATGGTGCAGCCTCTATGGAAAATGGTTTGGAGTTACCTCAAGCAATATCAGATAGATCTACCATATGACCCAGCTATCCCACTGCTGGGAACATACCCATAGGAATGGAAATTATCAACTCGAAGGCATACCTGTTCTCCAACGCTCATTGCAGGACTCTTTACAATAGGTAAGAGTTGGAAACAGCCCAATTGTCCATCATCAGGTGAGTGGATACAGAAAAGGTAGTATATCTACACAACGGAATACTACTCTGCTGTAAAAAAGAATGAAATACTGCCATTTGCAATGACACGGATGGACCTAGAGAGAATTGTATTAAATGAAACAAGTGAGGCACAGAAAGAGAAATATCAGATGTTCTCACTTTTTTGTGGGAGCTAAAAATAAATAAATAAATAAATAAACAGAAAAAAACTGGGGGGAGGGGAGGGAAGAAGACACAACAATTACAATTCCCTGAAATTGATACAACAAGCGAACAGAAAAGACATTGTTGGGAGGGTGGGGAGAGTGAGGAGGGAGGGAGGTTTTGGTGATGGGCCACAATAATCAACCCCATTGTATATTGACAAAATAAAAAAATAAAATAAAGTAAAATAAAAAACATCACATTCACTAATTATTTGTATAGAACAGATTTCTGGATCAGACATTTATGGTTCAGGGTATACAATAGCTTTTTAAAAGTTTGATAATGTTAACTTATTTTTGTACTCAAGCAATATATTTAGTTAATTGCAGGAAATATGCATTTTGTTTAAACAGTGAAAAACAAGGTACCACCTAGAATTAACTCTAACTGAAAAGTTAAGCTTTAAATGAATATCATCTTATTAATGCAGACACATTGTATTTATATTTTGAAAGTAAATAGATTTTTATATTGAAAATGAATAACTATTCATTGAAAAGTATCAGTCAAGAAGGAAGATATAAAGATGTTAGATGGAATTTAAAAAGTGATAGGAAGAATACAGATGTAAACTGATTTTTATAGGAAGATAAAACTGCTAGAAAGACACAACGAAATGGGAATTATTCACTAGTAGTGATCAAAATAAAATATATTAATTTGGAAAAGAAATGTTTGGTGTGGTTAGCAGAAACAAAATAAGTTAATTCTATAGGAAGCAGTCCCTAAAGAGAGTTGACCAAAGCACCCATGCTATTATAAACCGCAGTTCACAACAATGAACGCTTTGGTACATCTTGGATCAAGTTCTATAGAGGAGTTAGAAAGAGATAGTTTAGAAAGATAGCCAAAGCATACTCCCACTTTTAGTACAAAGTAAAGTATATTAAATAAGACTTAGGTTGCAGCCGGGTGTGTGTGTGTGTGTGTGTAGTGTGGAAATGTTAAATTTAAGATTTCTTATTTCCTATATATTTCACCAAATTGAAACCTCATTGGATGTAGTAATTTAAAAAATCTTAGTAGGTGTGATGTAAAAAAAAATCAGGTGTTTTTATTTTGAAGGTTAAGTATAATATTTTTTCTCCCTTTGTTTTTAATTGCTCCAAAAACTATATGCATATTTATTTTTTTAATTGAAACATAATTAATTACTCATATTTATGGGGTACAGAGTTGATTATCAGTATATGTGTCCAGCATGTAATGATCAAATCAATATTATTAGCATGTTCATAATTACAAATCAAAATTATTCTTTGTGTCCCTTACCAAATTACTGCCTAACCCCCACCCCCTTTTCCTCCACATTTCACACCTCTAGTAACTGTAGATCTGTTTTCTCCCTCTGACAGCTCAACATTTTATCGTGGTCTTTATTTCTTTCTTCCTTTCTTAGCTCTAACGTATGAGTGAGGACATGTGTTTTTTTTTTTTTTTCTTTCTGTGCCTGCCTTATTTCATTTAACATAATTTTCTCCAAGCTCATTCATGTTTCTGTGAATGGCAGAATTTCATTATTTTTTATGGCTGAGTAGTATTCTATTAAGTATATATACCACATTTTCCTTTTCTAGACATCCATCAGTATACAACGATTAAGCAAAAATTATTTTTATTTATTTTTTGTATTTTTACATTTACTTATTTAATACAAATTTTTCATTAGGTTTAAATTAAGAAAATAACTTTTTTTTTTTTTCCAAAATGTATGGCCTATTTGCCCAGATTTTTTTTTATTTACTAATTCATCTATTTTAATCATTTAAATTGCCACTTGTGTCATACATCTAGAATGAGCTATAATTCATCATGTGTTCATGCCTCATTTTGGTCATGAAAGCAGTTTCAATATGAGATGTAATCAAATGTACTTAATCAGCTTTTGCTTTTAGTAGCATGAATGTTTTTATCTCTGGTGTTTCTAAAGTTTCAGTGTCTACGTGAGGAGTTATTGTCTCTTGTGTATCCTGCTTGGGAGCCAATAGGAAACAAAATATTACTTCAGCTTTGGAAAATTATGTCATTAAACCTTTAAATATTTATTCTTCAAAGTTTATTCTTTTGTACTTCTTCTGTAATCTTATTTGATATATGTTATATTTTCTGACCTGGCTCATCTCATTATTTTTTTTAATGAAGTTTAGAGTTCAGTTTTAATATATTCAATACAGACATCTTTTTAGAATTTTCATCAGTAAAACATTTCCCATGCCTATTTTTGTTCATGCTGGGTGTGCTTTTCAGGTCTCATCCAAAAAAATCCTTGCGCGGTCCATTTTATGAAGCATTTTTTTCTATGTTTTCTTTAGTAGTTTTATAGTTTCAGTTTTTACATTTAAGTCCTTAATTCATTTAGAGTTAATTTTTGCATATGGTAGGAGATTGAGGTCTATTTATGTTCTTTTACTTGTGGATATCCAGTTTTTCTAGCACAAAATTTTGAAGAGACTGTTCTTTCCCCAATGTGTGTTCTTGGAGCCCTTGTTGAAATTTAATTGGCTGTAAATTTGTTGGTTTCTGGGTTCTTTATTCTGTTCCATTGGTCTATGTATCTGTTTTAATGCTAGTACCATGCATGTTTGGTTACTGTAGCTTTGCAGTATATTTTGAAATCAGGTAGTGTGATAACTCCAGCTTCATTCTTTTTGCTCAAGATTGCTTGGGTTAACCTGGATCTTGTGCAGTTTAATCCTCTTATATTGATAGTTGCTAACATATAAATAAATCTTTCGGGCAATATATTTTTATTTGGAGCTTAAAGCCATTTAATTTTGATATATTGTTTCTAATTTTTCTACTTTAATACTCCAATATTTTTCACATATATTTCATAGAATTACTTTAGATTATATCAGTGTAATTTAAGTAGAATATTTTAATCACCATAGTTTTAAGTTTTTAATAGCTTTAAACAATAATTTGGAGTAATTTTATAAATGAACATATAGGAAGAGAAAACATATTCTGAAGAATTTTATTTATAATAAATTTAAAATTTCTGTTTTCAACTAAATGAAAGTTGAATGGGTAAATATTTATCCAGAGGCAAAATATCCATTTCTCTTACTACTACAGCTAATGTTTAGAAGTATTCGTTCTTTTTTTGTATAGAACTGTGCTGACCAATAAGAGCCACTAGCCACACATAACTATTGAACACTTAAAATGCAGGCAGTCTACACTGAGATATAAAATATGCAGCAAATTCAGAAGATTTACTTAGTATGGAAATATAACTCATGAATAATTTTTACATTGCTTGCATGTTGAAATAATATATTGGGTAGATTGGCTTAAATTAAATACATAATTAAAATTAATTTTCTTTCTTTCTTTCTACTTTTTTCTAACATGGCTACTAGAAATTTTAAATTAGATATGTAGCTAACATATGTAATATGCTGACTCACATTATTTTTCTCATTAGAGCACACACGCACACACACACACAAACCCTTCTGACCATATTATAGCATTTATGCATGAACATGATGCTGAAATATAGCACTTCCATCTTGACATGTATCTGTATCTATTAAAAATAATGCATTATTAAATTTGGGTTGTCTTCTTATGGCCAATGCTGCATGCATCTCATTTTTCTTGCTTATTGTGTCATAGAAGAATTGTTTAAGCTAAAAATTATTCATACATATATATGTTTATAAATTGAAAATTATGCATGAAAACAAGTGTTTGGTATTTCTTCTTTGTAAGTTAATAAAAATGTATTCAGCTCTTGCAAAGAAGTGACTCCAATTTGACTTGAAAATATACAGTGCATTCATTACCTCCTAGAAAAACAATCTTTTCTTAAGAGAAGACAAACTGCTTTTGGGAAAAAAAAAATACTTTCTTACATAAAGAACCATAATCACAGGAAAAAGAGAACAGGAAGAAATCAGTGGCAATGGAATAAGGAGTGAGGAAATGGAAATGGGTAAGGACTGGGAGGTACTAAGGGCTTTTGTTTGGTATTTTTTGAAGGAAAATTCATTTTGGTTGCCTGTTTTGAACATAAAGTTATCAGGTATAATTAGACAGCAAAATAAAGACAACCTATGTAGATATAATAAGCAAATTAGTAAAGGAAACTTAATATACTAGTAATCTAGTAAACAAAGAAAAAATACTTAAAAATTATATTTTACACAATATAATCTTTATTTTGAATATTTATAGTATAAAAGGTAAATTGAATGACTCATTTTCTAAAGCAATAATCTTGAAAACAATCAAGCAAAAACCACAATTTATAATTGATTATATTTTCACTTGAAATAAACCGAGTGTCTATTTAGCTATTTTAATGCCTATTAGGAAACTGTCTTTCCTTAAATTATTGTGCTTTAAATAGTCAACATTATTATTAGGTATTTTTTATTAAAATATACTCTTATAAAGTTACAAAGGATGTTGTACATTTAAATTTGACTAGAACATATTAATTCTAAAGAAATATCTTTACAAGTTACACTTTCAAAGACTTTTACTTAACAAGAAGGTATTTCAGAATAATACTAAATTTCACCATTGTTATTTCTATCATATCTTCAGCAAAATTCTTAGACTATTCAATTAGTGTGAAAACAGGGTAGAAGTCTTTAATGCTAATATTGTTCTGTTCTCACCTTAGGCAGGACTTCTATCAGGTACTGAAGAACCATGACTAGTTCCAAACGTATCTTTCTATTAAACTAAATCCAGTCTGAGAAAGCCAATTAAATGTTAGCACCTGTATCAATTTTTGTGTTTTACAATTCAACAAAACAAAGGTAAATATTATATAATAGGAAAAAAAGTATACTTATGGGGACCTACTTTTTCTGCCTTAAAATATGTCAGTACATAAAACTTAGGAGACCAAAGATAAATTCAAATAGAAAATACCGAGGATCTATTTGACAATTTACTATTGCTATTAGATAAACAGACAAACAAAGCATGTATTTTAAAATGTTCATTATTAGAGAATTCAGATTTAAAATGAAAATTATGTTCCAAACTTCTAAAGGCCTAATCTCTTTACTGAAGTTAAAGACATCCTATCTTAGCTTATACTTCCTCTAAAACTATAGGGAGAAGATGTGATATATGTTAAATTCACTTGGAATATGTAATGTTCTGGAGAGTGTCTTGCAAACAGTTGATTCTACATATATATTGAATTCATTTAAACCAGAAAATTTGTAAATTATTGCACCCATATCAAGTTTAGGTAGGTTATACAAGCTTATATATGTAAAAATGATTTGGGGTGTTCCTAGTTGTTTCTATAAGAAAGAGAGTTAGTTTTTCCTCTTTGTTATCTACTTAACTAAGTCTTAGTCCTTCAGAATTGACTTTAAATTTTCTCTCTGTGGATCTTTTTCTAAACAAGTAATTCTCAAAGTATGACTGGAGACCCATAGAGGTCCTTGATAATCTTTCAGCAAATTCATGAGGCCTACGTTATTCCCATAATAACTCTAAGACGTCAATGCCAGTTTGGTCTCCTGCCCTCACAAGAGAGGATGGTGGAGTTTTCCAGAGGCCACGTGAGGTGTGAAGACATCATCACTGTCACTAATGGAATGTGTGCTGCATTTTATGCTTTTCACAGTTTTAATTCCTAAAGAAATAAATATCAAAAAGATATAATCCTTATCCAAAAAAAAAAAAAAAAAAAGAAAGAAAGAATAACTCTCTGGAGAACTCAATATTTTAAAAAATGTAAAGGATTCCTGAATCCAAGACATTCTAAAAGTGCTCACCTAAGTCTTCCGTCCTATGCCTAACTCTGTTCTATCACACCTAACACATTTTAGCAATTTCTGCCTACTACCCTTTCTCAAGATCTTTATAAATGATGGCCTGTGTGCAGACACAGTTTGAGGTTCCATCTGTGTAACACTCACTGTAGCCACAGCGGCTGCTGCGAAGCCTATACTTTATCAGTTGTTATTCTTACTTCTTCATTGCAAGAAAAACACACACATATTATATCACATCCAGTGTCTATGTAGCACTGAAAATCAGGCAGCTGGACAAAATCAAAATTAGAGAGAAACGCTATGTAGGCAAAGTTCTGAGAAAAAGCCAAATAGTTTAATTAGAGAAGCCAGTACAAATTTATTGAGCCTCTACCCTGTACCCATCTTCATGCTGTGACTCCCTTGGGTCTCTTGGCTGAGCTTCCTGTATGAAGAGCAAAGAAGTCCACAGCAAATTATGTTGGTGTAGATAAAATATTAGAGTGACATTTGAAGACTTTCAGTAACCTTACAGGAAAAATGACTTCCAAGCACACAGTTTTTCTGTACCTTCAAGGACAACAAAATTAAACCTCAAGAATGACATTCTGGTGGAACAATGATAGGACATGTATTGGTTCATTTAAAAAACGTATTCACTGATTTGTTTTACAGCATTCAAATATTGACATAGGACTGGTAATGCACTGCATAAAGTAATTCAAGATTTCAGGGTAGGCACTTTTCTAAAATCATTTTAATTAGTTCGAAAAATTTTTTTAAAGTATATTTACTTCAAAAGCCATTTGTGTACACTGTATAACTTCATACTATTATGTAAGTGAATGTTATAAAATGCACTGGTTACTGGTTATTATAATACAAGTATAGTGTATACTGGTTATAAAATACATTGCATTTATCAATATTAGTACCAAAAAAGAAAAACAAAACAAAAGTGTGGCACAGAGAGATTAACTTGCCAAAAGACATATGAAGTAGTCCTACACATCATGTTATAATAAAATATATAACTATCATTGAGAGAAAGATCAATATATAAATATTACTAACTGTACTTGAAATAGTTTTTACACAACATTTTTAATATGTAACCCAATTTCACTGCTCAGGCAACAATATTAAACATTTAGTATCATGATTCCCAATACATATTATAAGATACAAGCCTTCAAAATAAATGCAAGACACATGAAAGAAATTTTGTTTGCTTGTTTAATGAGCCCTTAATAGGACCAAGTACTGTGCTCAACACTTTACATACATTATATTGTTTAATCCTCACATCAAATCCTAAAGTAGATATAGTTATTAAAGAGAGAGAGCCATGATTTATCCTGGAAATTCAGACTACATCTATCTCTATCTTGCTAGACTTTCTTAGAATATTGACATCTCTACCTAACAATGATATTAGTTATTGGCTCAAAGAAATATCCATCTTTTCTTATGACAAGTCCAATAAGTTATCATCCAACAATTATTGGTTGAATGTATGTGTGCCAGGTGCCATGAATATGATGACCCTTGGCAGACAGTAATGGACAAGACACTAAAGTACCTGCCTGTAATGTATCACATCCCAGTGATTATGCTCATTAAAATAACGGTGTAACAGGGAATATAGAACATAAACATCTCCTTTTTTTGGATCCCTTTTTTCAGTTGGGTGATTTCTAACATATGTATAAAAGCCAGTGCTTAAACTGCTGCTATGCAGCACCGTATATCTGCTATGCAGTACCACATTAAAAACAAAACAAAACAGAGCACATAAACTACCAGTTAGGAGTTACTGATTTTAATCTAAGAATTGCCTGTATGAGCAACTAAGGCATCACTTTCTGTCAAGATGCGAAATCTGAGTTAGATGAGAGGTTTTATGGTGCATAATTTATACATATTTTACAAAGAGAAGGGCGCTTAGATAGTCACTAGAATCTTAGGACTCCTGGTTTCTTCTACAGCCCGTATTTGTTGGTTTACAACCCAGTTATGCTGCTAAACCTCATATTCAGCCTTGAAATTTTTAAAAAATCCTGCATAATAGGTCCAATTGAAATAAAATTATTTATTTATATGGATGGCATATCTACATTTACCCATGTATCTACTAAAAACTTCCTCTCCTATGTGAAGATTCCAACCACTCTCTTTAATAACAGTAAAAATATTAATATTGGTATTTATCATTTAGCTGCATGATTGCTAGCTCAGATGAATCACAACACCTATTATCCCATGATCTTTCTGTTCACTGTAGACTAAAGTGGAGGAGAAAAAGAGAAAACTGTATAGTCCCCTAGCCAAAATGTTATTTTTTACTTTACAAATGAATGTCATATCCTGGGGCTAGTAATCCATTTTCCATCAAGGAAAGTCAAGTATATTTTTCTAACCATTGAATTAGGAAAGTTCATGGTAACAACAAAGACAGTCAACTCCATCATGTTTATAGAAACCACTGCAAAGATTAGTAATGTGTACTTTATTTCTAAAGAACTAGTGATAGATAAGTAAAGAAGTTGCACCAGAAAGATTTATCTACAAATGCATATTTCAATCATGAGGAATTAGAAGATTTATATAAAAAAGCATCACCATGTTTTATAAATCTCATTTCAAACAAAATGAATTGAAAATGACCCACGAGATTAAGAACACAGTGGTATAAAATGAACAAACTAGTATGAATAGCCACAAACTTTGATATTATTAAAGTTAATATGATGCCTTTTTAAAGTGGTTTATTTCATAAAATAAAGAATCTGTTTTATTTAGTAAAATGAATGCTTCTTGACTCTTTTTCCGAAAATTCAATTTGCCATCAATATTGATCCCATTTACTGGCTGCCCCTAAAACCACATGAATAAATGTCAGAGGATTCGGAATTGGATTGCATCATTTTACAAAGTGCATGTAGTTCAAAGCAAGTTCTCTTCTAAGTTTTTCACTGACTCCTTGAAGTTCTTTCCAATTCTGCTACTTTGCAACTTCAATGCTTTCTGATAGCTGACCCCTTTTGCATCAATTTCATATCACAAAAAATTTTATATTACCTCAAATCAGTTACAAATCTTTTGCACCCTATTCCTATTTGTATCAATCTTATGTTCCATACTCCACAACAATATTTCATTGTCACCCTTGCAAATCAAGGTCAATCCCTTATAAGTCATCTTGCCCTTCCTTTCATCTTTTAATTCTTTCTGTAGCAAGTTAGATCCTTGAACAGATGAAGCAGGTTTCCACCAATTCTCCTACTCCACAACTACCATAGCTGTGTCAACAAAGAATCCTACAAATTAAGGCAGAAAACACTATTTGCGTGTATATTATATTAGTTAAAATATTCAAAATTAGTTTATGGTATGTGACCCCAAGGATTTTATTTGTGTGATATCATTGCTCAGTTAGTAGCAAGGGCCAATATTTCAACTGACCATAGACGCTGACCCTATCTCTTTGGGTCACAAAAGATTCAATGAAAGTGATGATTTATTCAGGTTAAATTAATCACCATCACCAGTTAAAAATCAATGTATAAATTTGAAGACACATAGGGCAGTTAGAGAACTTAGAACGCATGTACTCTCACTGTCATCTGTTGTTTTAGCTTCTTGGATGGCAAATATCTGTTTGAATACTTCCAGGGAAAGTGAACTTAATACTTCCTCAAACAGTTCATTTTAGAAAGCTCAATTCTGTTACAAAAGCCCTGATTATCCAAGGGCCTAGGACACCTAAAATTTTAAGAGAACCCCAGTCTTTTAACTAACCAGGTTTTTCCTCAATAAAATAAAAATAAGTAACAAAATCCACAAATAGTTTGTGACTATCTTTATAGTACAAAGCGTCCAGGTATATGGTACAGAAAAGAGGAATTTTGAAAAGTGCGGTTCTATAAGTGGAAAATGGGTCACCATAAATTTGAACAGAGTATAAAATAAATATTCATGAATTCATACTGATATAAATAAATGGTTGAATAACATAAATGAACTGGGGGACAATAGGCAAATCTCCTGTGCAGAAACATTTTAAATAACTTATGTAGGTAGTCCACCCTAAAGGAGGGGGAGCATAACACCCTACTTATTTAGTGTAGGTTTCACATACTAACTTCTTTTCAAAGAATGGAGTATGAAAAAGGGGGAAAAAAGTTATTTTACAGGAAAAAAGCCTGATAAACACTACCTCAACCAGCTAATTAAGGACAACATGAACAGTGATAGTCATGTTAATAGTATGAACCTGTTATGGGCTGAATTGTGCTCCCCCCCCCCAAAAAATGTATATGTTGAAACCCTAACCCCAGGTACTTTAAAATATGACTGTAGTTGGAGATAGTCTTTCAATAGTGTTTAAGTTAAGAAGTGGCCCTTAGGTTGAGCCCTAATCCAATCTAACTTGTGTTCTTACAAGAGGAGAAAATTTGGACACAAAAGTAAACAGGAATGCCCAAGCACAGAGGAACGGCCAAGTTGGAAAAAAATAAAAAAATAAAAAAAGAAGAAAACAGTCATCTAAATGTCAGGGAGAGAGGCCTCAGAATGAAATCAACCCTGCTGATACCTAGATCATGGATTTTTACCTTATAGAAGTGTGTGAAAATACATTTCTGTTACTTAAGCCATCAGTCTACTGTATTTTTTTATGGCAGATCTAGCGAACTAATACAAAATCCATGATATGCTATGATGAAAATGTCCTTTTGCCTTTGTGATCTTCCTCCAGAAACCCATGATCACAGTTAATTTATGAGAAAAACATCAAGCAATTCCCAATCAAGGAAAATTCTACAAAATATCTGAGGAGTAATCCTCAAAATTGTCAAGGTTATCAAAAAAAAAAAAAAAAAAGGAAATTTTAAGAAACATTCACAACCAGCCAAGGGGAGCCTAAGGAAACATGATAACTAAATACATTCCGCATGGGATTCTGGAAAAGAAAAAGGACATTAGGTAAAAAAATAAAACTAAGGAAATCTGAGTAAACTATAAACATTAGTTAATAATATATCAATGTCGGTTCATAGTTTGTAATAAATGTACCGTACCTATGTAAGATGTTAAAAGGGAAAATATAGCCTAAGGTATATGGGAATTCCCTGTACTGTTTTTGGAAAAGTTTGTTTGTAAGTCTAAAACCGCTTTAAAATAAAAACTTTATTTAAAAAGGATACATAGGGATTGGCCTGGATTAAAGTTTCTGAGCAGGTATAACATCCAAATGTAAAGAATGAAACAAGATTGGATCATGAATTGGAAAGAAAGAATTTAAAGACTTGCTTTTAAATTAAAAAAGAACAGGTGAGATTTAAATATAATGTGCACAGCAAATGATATTTAAAAGGATCATATTTTTTGGCCAGATAATGATTATGTAGAAGATATGTGGTTATGTAGAAGAATGCCCTATTAGAAGATGCACATAAACTACTTAGAGTAAAAGTGACACGATGTCTACTACTTACTTTTAAATGCATTAAAAATATTTTTTAAATATACATGGAATTATACTTACATGGCAAAGAGTAAACAACTGCTAAATCTAGGTGGAGGATAAATAGGTGTTCACTGTACTATTTTTCAACTTTACTGTGAATTGTAACATTTGAAAAAACAAAATAAAATAAAATAACTAAAGAGGTTGATTTTGAAAGTTTGTAATGCTTTGGCATTTTGTTTAGGTTTTAGAAAATGATGTAATATCTTTTTTTTTTTTTTTTGTCATTTTTTCCTGACCGGCACTCACTGGCCATTCCTATATAGGATCCGAACCCGCGGCGGGAGCGTCTTCACGCTCCCAGTGCCGCACTCTACCGGGTGCGCCACGGGCTCGGCCCTGTGATATCTTAACGTCTAAATAAGCATTGGAACTTTGTGGATGCATTAATTTACTTTATACCTCAGCTTCAGTTGCTATGCTTTCCTATCTGAGTCATGGCAGGTGTCTATAATCCTGAGTATCTTAGGAGGAGATGTGACATTGAAAGACGTAATTTAATATAGAGTCCTCTGAACAAGTTGTGGGGACATCTGGGATCCACCCTGCTGGGGGAGTGAAAACTTGGCAGGTTACCTGGTCACTATGGGCCATAGGCTCAAGATGGGATTATCTGTTCTGTCTACCTTACGTATGGTAAAAATAGTTTGAAAAACATCAATTTCTAAACTAGTATATTTATCGTTTTTGAGATAGTCCCCCTTGTTCAATGAAAAAGTCCACTTTTTTCATTTCTTTCTTAAGCTCCTTTTATATATTATTTTCATTTTTACCTGAAATAATATGTTAATTTTATAAACAGAATATCTGGAGAGGCTAAATGAAATAGAAACTTCAAAATATTCGAAACCTTACCAGCCAGTAACAACCAAATGTTCTGTAGAAATTTTTTAGTCCTATTAGAAATTATTTTTATTTAAGAAGTGCATAGTGATTTTTAAAACAGTATAATCTGAGAGTCCGTTTGTTTGTTTACCAAGTGCTCAGTACTCTGTAAGTATCTGTAATGAATACTATGTTTTTCTTTGAAACTTCAGTTAAGATAATATTGTTAACATCTTTCTAGGCCAGAAAATATATATAAAAAAAATCACTTTTAATGATTGTGTTGTATGGCAGTGTTTAATTCACTTGTCTATTATTTTCTTATACTAAATGACCTGAGTCATCTTAAAATCTACCAAAACCTTCCCAAATAATAAACATTATTAGTTGAATATGCAATAATTGGAATTTGATGTGTTTAGGCTCATTTCCTAATGTTATATCTCCCTATATAAAGCTTACTGAAGACAAATTCTATTTGCTGTCTTCATTAAAATTGTACTGCCTAACTTCCCAGGTATTCCCAAAACATTAAAACTAAAGGCAACACTGACACTATATATGCCACTTGTCATAGTAGTTTTTTCCCATGCTGGAAAACTGTTCAGTCCCCACTCTCCTTCACTAAGTCAGGTAATTTGTTTCCATTTTCTTTTCAGTTCCCTTATTTCAGATGCTTTCCAGGGTTTCAAAAAATCTTTAAAGTGTGCCACCCTTCTAAATGTTTTCAAATTTCTGAAGAGAAACAATCTAGAATGATCTCACTGTGGAAGACTCAAACTCTTATTCTAGATATAATATTGCTTTTAAGGTTTTATATGATGGCATGATGTTTCCTTGTTTCTGCATGTGTAATATAACACTCCTCACCTTTTAATCAACTGAAGTCATTTAGATTTCTTTATATGTAAATGTATAATATTTACATTGAAGTAAACAACATATTTAGGCTATAGAGTTTGTCTCAAGTGATTGATAGCTTATTTGTGTTTATTGAGTACAAGAGTCAGTAAACTAGGGTAATGGGAGTTGCTGTTTTAGAGCTCATGTGAAAGCTTGCTGTCTGGCTTATTGATAATTTAGACACTTCTCCCTATTTCTTTCTCAGCATATTTTTATGTATTTTCAAAATTTCTTTTTCACACCTCCTATCCAGGAACTATTTTTTTTCCAGAAGAATATACATATACATATACATATACATATACATATACATATACATATACATATACATATACATATACGTGTGTGTGAGAGAGAGAGAGAGTGTGTGTGTGTGTGTGTGTCTGTGTATATATTTTTATGTAGCAAAGACAGGTGAGCTGCTCACAACTCCATTTTGATTTTTTGATCAAAAAATCAAAAAAGATTACATTTCCCAACCTCACTTGCAGTAGGTTTGGACCATGAATCGAGTGTTTTGTTTTGCAAATCCAAACAAAAGCAAAAAACAAACAAAAAAAAAAAAAAGCATATGGCATATGTTACAAGTCAGGCAGATCTGAATGTGTGTCAAGCTCTGCCTCTTGAGATTTGGTTGAATAATTGACTTATTTTTTTTATATACCCTGTACCTATCATATGACCCGAAGATGGGACACATTAAATTCTTCTCATTCCTACTTCCAGAACATGTTTCGTTTCCCCACCTAAAATTCTTGAGCTTTGTTTTGCACTTCATCAGATTATACCAGATGTCACTCCTCTGATCAATCATATGAATGTTAGGATTATTTTTTTTCTATTTCTGTGCAGAACATCATTGGTATTTTGATGGGGATTGCTTTGAATCTGTAGATCACTTTGGGTAGTGCGTGTATTTTCACAATGTTAATTCTTCCAATCTAAGAGCATGGAATATCTCCATCTTTTTGTGTCCTCTAATTTCTTTCAGTAGTGTTTTGTAGTTCTCATTATACAGACCTTTCGCCTCGTTTAAATTGATTCCTAAGTATTTCAGTTTTTTGGTGACTATCGTAAATGGGCTAGCTTTCTTGTTTTCTTTTTCTGCTAGTTTGTTGCTGGATGATAAAAATGCTACTGATTTTTGTGTGTTGATTTTTGTATCCTGGAACTTTACTGAAATAGTTTGTCAACTCTACGAGTTTTCTTGTAGAGTCTTTAGGCTTTTCTATATATACAATCATGTCATCTGCAAACAGAGTCAATTTGACATAGTCTTTTCCAATCTGGATGTCCTTTATTTCATTCTGTTGTCTGTGGCTCTGGCGAGTATTTCTAATACTATGTTAAACAGAGGAGTGAGAGTGAGCATCCTTGTCTTGTTCCCATTCTTAAGGGAAAAGCTTTCAACTTTTACCCATTCAGTTTGATATTGGTGGTAGGTTTTTAGTATATGGCTTTTATTGTGTTGAGATATAAAGTAGTAATTTATGGCATTTAATATGCTACAATAACAGTAAATAAAGACATTCATCAAGGTTGCAAGAAAGAAATCAATATAAAAGTAATTGTGTTTTTATATATGATCAATGAACAATCTGTAAAGAAACAATTCCATAAATGAGTATATTAGCATCAAAAGAATAGAATGAAGAAAAATTATTAAAAGAATTGAGACCTGTAAATAAAAACTGAGAGAAACGAAAAAAGACAAATAAATACAGAGACCTTTCATGTTTATGGCTTGTGAGACTCAATATACTTAAGATTTCAATTCTTTCCAAACTGATATACATATTTAATGTAAACTTTATTAAAAATTTCAGCACTTTTTTTCTTCAGAAATTGAGAAGTTAATCCTAAAAGTTATATAAAAAGTAGAGACCACAGAATAGAATAGCCAAAACAGTCATGGAAAAGAACAAAATTGGAAGATTTATGCTTTGCAATTTCAAACTTATTACAAAGTGACAGTAATCAAAAGAGTGTGGTACCAATAAAAGGAGAGACATATGGATCAATGTAACAGGACTGAGATTCCTGAAATAAACTCTTATATTTATGACCAATTAATTTTCAACACAGGTTCAAGGCAATTGAGTCAATGGAGAAATTGTAGTCTTCTCAATAAATGGTGGTGGGACAAATTGAATATCTACCTATTGAGAGAGGAATTTAAACTGTTCTGCATATCATACTTAAGAAAGGAAATCAAAAGATCTGAGACCTAAGTGAAAGAAGTAAAACTGTAAAACTTTTTAAAGAATATAAATGGAACAAAGCTGTGATTTAGGGTTAGAAAAATATTTCTTAGGTACTTTACTAAAACAAGCACCATCTATAAAAGAAAAATATGATATATTGAAATTGGTCAAAATAAAAAATATTTTCACTTCAAAGGGCTTTTTTTTGTGCGTGTGTGACCGGTAAGGGGAACGTAACCATTAGTTTGGTGTCACCCACACCATCAAAGGCCATTTTTATGAAAATGAGAAAGCAAGATTCAGCCTGGAAGAAAATATTTGAAATTCTCCATCTGTTAAAGGACTTGTATCAAAATGTACCATCTTCTACCTCAATAACCAGAAGACACTTTAAAAATGGGCACAAGTTTTGAATAGACATTTTGTCAAAGACATGGGAATTTGTTAAGTAGCACAGGAAAAGATAATTTGCATCATGATTTGTAGAATACAAATTAAAACAACAATGCTATACCACATCATATGCACTAGAATAGCTCTAATAAAAAAGACAGACACTAATATGATTTGGTCAGGATATGGGAAAACTGCCTTTCTCATGTATTTCAGGTGGGAAAGTAAAATGGTATATAATACCTTTGTAAAATAGTTTGCCACTTTTTTTTACAAACTTAAACATAAATCAACCATGTGACAGTAATACCACTCCTAGGAATCTACCCAAGAGAAATAAAAATGCATGCCCACACAAAGACTTATATATATGATATTTATAGAAGCGCAATCCATAATACACCACAACTGAAAACAATCAAATATTAATGAACCAGAAAGTGAATAGCAAAATGTGGGTAAATCTATACTGTGAAATAAACATTATACTATGAAACACTCAAAAACACTATACTATGAAAAATGATGCAGGAACAAAAAAACTATCATGTGTTTTATGATTTAATTTATGTGAAATGTCCATTAAAGGGATGGAAAATAGATTAATTTATTTCTGGGAATAGGGTGGGGAATGTGAGGTACTAGGAAAAAAACAAGGGATGTTTTTGGAATGAAAAACTTATTTTGGAGAGGCTCCCAGAGTTGCCCGAGAGCTGCCGGGCCCATGTGCCCCAAGGCACCCATGCTGGAGCAGGTAGGCACCACCATGGGACTCCCAGTCCAGGCAAGTCCCCATGGCCCAGAGGGGCCCAAACCTCTCACTCACAGGCACTGAAGAAGCTGTGCCAAATAGGCAATCCCTGCAGGATCCTAGCCAGACATTAGTGTCGAACGAGTGGACTATGAAATCCCATGCAACAATGACTAAACACCAAAAGAAAGATACCAGATATATGAAAAATCAAGAAAGCACAACACTACCAAAGGGTAATAATAACTCTCAAGCTCTAGATCCTATAGAACAGGAAGTCCCTGAAATGACTCACAAGGAATTTTGAGCAACAATTCTAAGAAAACTAAATGAAATACAAAAAACCTCAGTTAAACAACACAATGAAATGAGAGAAAGTATACAGGACCTGAAAGAAGAAATGTAAAAAGAAATGAATGCCCTGAAAAGGAATGTAGCAGAGCTTGTGGAGCTGAAGAATTCATTCAATAAAATAAAAAACACAACAGAGTTTAACCAGCAGGCTTGCAGAAGTAGAAGAGGGAATTTCTGACCTTGAAGGAGGGCCGTTTGAAATAACACAGGTGGACTAAAAAAGAATTAAAAACATTGAAGAAAATCTAAGAGAGATAACAGACAATCTTAAGTACTCAAATATCCGAATCATGGGTATTTCAGGATGGGAGGAAAAAGGAAATGGCATTGAACAAATATTCAATGAAATAATGGCAGAAAACTTCCCAGGTATAGGGAAAGACACAGATCTTCAGATTCAGGAGGCTCAAAGACCCCAAACATATTCAACCCAAAAAGGTCCTCTCCAAGACATGTTATAGTCAAACTGGCAAAACTCAAAGACAAATAGAAAATCTTAAAAACTGCAAGAGAGAAGCATCAAGTCACCTATAAGGGAACCTCAATCAGACTAGCATCAGACTTTTCATCAGAAACCCTAAAAGCCAGAAAAAAAATGGGATGATATATTCAAAATACTAAAAGACAAAAATTACCAGCCAAGAATACTTTACCCAGCAATGCTATCCTTCCAAAATGAAGAACAAATAGTATATTTCTCATACAAACAAAAACCGCAGAAGTTCACTAACACAAGACCAACCTTACAAGAAATTCTCAAAGGAGTACTAGGTTTGTTACCTGAAAAACTACCACCACTGCCATAAATACTCAAGAAAAAACATAACCCACTAGTAAAATAAAAATGCTAACAATAAAGAGAAAAAAAAGGTTTATCTACCACCCCAAGAAACCAGCAAATAAAGAAGACAAACAAAAAATCAGAAAGAAAGGAACAAAAGATACTTAAGACATCCAAACAAAATCAATAATATGCTAGGAGTAAATCAACACCTTTCAATAACAATTCTTAATGTAAGAGGATTAAATTCCCAACTCAAAAGATACAGACTGACTGACTGGATTAAAAAGGTGGACCCAATTATATGCTGCCTTCAAGAGACTCACCTCACCTGTAAAGACTCACATAGACTAAGAGTGAAAGGAAGGAAAAAGATATACCATGAAAATAAAAATGAAAAATAAGCTGGAGTAGCCATTCTTATTCCAGATAAAATAGAATTTAAACCAAAAACCATAAAAAGAGATAAAGAAGGCCACTATAAAAGGATAAAAGAATTTATCCATCAAGAAGACATAACAATCATAAATATATACACACCCAATGTCAGAGCAGCCAGATTTATAAAGCAAACACTATTAGACCTAAAGAATGATATAGACACTAATATCATAATATTGGGGGACCTGCACATCCCACTCTCAATATTGGACAGATCATCTAGGCAGAGAATCAGCAGAGAAACACAAGATGAAAACAACAATTTAGGACAATTGGACTTGGCAGATAACTACATAACATTCCATCCAACAACGTCAGAATATTCATTCTTCTCATCAGCACATGGAACATTCTCTAGGATAGATCATTTGTTAGGTCACATATCGAGTTCTCAACAAGTTCAAAAATATTGGAATTATTCCATGTATTTTTTTCTGATCACAACGGATTGAAATTAGAAATCAACAAATGAAACTCTGCAATCTTTACAAACACATGGAAATTAAACAGCATTCTACATAATGAAATAAGGGTCCAAGAAGAAATTAAAAAGAAAATCAAAAAATTTATTGAAACTAATGAAAATAATGATACATCATACAAAACCTGTGAGATATTGCAAAAGCAGTACTAAGGGGGAAATTTATCACATTAAATGCTTACTTCAGAAAAATGGAAAGATTTAACACTTCACCTTAAATAACTAGAAAAACAAGAACAATCCGAACCCAAAGTTAGTAAGTGGAAAGAAATAATGAAGATTGGAGCAGAACTTAATGAAATAGAAACCCAAAACACAATACAAAAGATTAGTGAATCAAAAAGTTGGTTTTTGGAAAAGATAAATAAAATTGATAAACCATTAGCAAGGCTAACTAAAAAAAGAGAGAAAATCCAAATAACAAAAATTAGAAATGAAAAAGGTGATATTAGAACTGATACCTCAGAAATACAAGAAATTATTAGAGACTACTCTAAACAACTATATGCCAACAAATTTGAAAATCTGGAGGAAATGGATACATTTCTGGACACATACAAACTACCAAAACTGAGCCAAGAAAATGTAGAAAATCTGAACAGACCAATAACAATAAAAGAGATTGAAGTGTTATTAGAAGGCTCCCAACAAAGAAAAGCCCAGGACCAGATGGGTTAACTGCAAAATTCTACCAAATCTTCAAAAAGGAATTGATACCAATTCTCTACAAACTATTCCAAAAGACTGAATCAGAGGGCATTCTCCCAAACTCATTCTGTGAAGCAAACATCATCCTGATACCAAAACCAGAAAAAGATACAACAAAAAAAGAAAAAATACAGGCCAATATCCTTGAAGAATACAGATGCAAAAGTCCTCAATAAAATACTAGCTAACAGAATACAGCAACATGTACACAAGATTATACACCATGATCAAGTGGGATTCATACCAGGGATGCAAGGTTGTTTCAATATAGGCAAATCAATAAATGTGATATACCACATCAATAAAACAAAGAAAAAGACTACATGATCATCTCCATAGATGCTGAAAAAGCATTTGACAAAATTCAACATTCATTCATGATAAAGGCTCTCTACAAGTTAGGTATAGTTGGGAAGTATCTCAACATAATTAAAGCCACATATGATAAGTTTACTGCAAATATCATCCTGAATGGGAAGTATCTCAACATAATTAAAGCCATATATGATAAGTCCACTGCCAATATCGTCCTGTTCCTTAAGAACAGGAACTAGACAAGGATGCCCACTCTCACCACTCCTATGCAACATAATATGGGAAGTACTAGCCAGAGCAATCAGAGAAGAGAAGGAAATAAAGGGCATAGAGATTGGAAAAGATGAAGTCAAACTGTCCCTGTTTGCAGATGACATGATCCTATATATTGAACAGCCTAAAGCCTCTACAAAAAAACTTTTAAGAGTTGATAAATGATTTCAGCAAAGTTGCATGATACACACTCAACACACAAAAATAGGTAGTATTTCTATACTCCAACAATGAACATGCAGAAAAAGAAATCAAGAAAGCTAGTCCATTTACATTAGTCACCCCCCCAAAAAAATACTTAGTAATAAAGATAACCAAGGATGTAAAAAATCTCTACATTGAGAACTACAAACCACTGTTGAGAGAAATTAAAAAAGACACAAAAAGATGGAAAGGTATCCCATGCTCCTGGACTGGAAGAACTAACATTGTGAAAATGTCCATACTACCCAAAGTGATATAGAAATTCAATGCAATCTTCATCAAAATTCCAATGGCATTTTTCTCTGAAATGGAAAAAAAACTATCCTAACATTTATATGGTATAACAAAAGACCATGAATAGGCAAAGCAAAAAATAGTAAAGCTGGAGGCATAACACTACCTGACTTTAAACTATACTACAAAGCTATAATAACCAAAACAGCATGGTACTAGCATAAAAACAGACACACAGATAAATGGAATAGAATATAGAATCCGGGAATGAACCCATACACCTACAGCCATTTGTTCTTTGACAAAGGCACCAAGTCTACACACTGGGGTAAAGACTGACTCTTCAGCAAATGGTGCTGGGAAAACTGGATATCCATATGCAGGAGAATGAAACTAGACCCATACCTCTCACCACATACCAAAATCAACTCAAAATGGATTAAATAATTAAATATACACCCTGAAAAAATGAAACTCCTTAAACAAAACATAGGGGAAACACTCCCAAAAGTAGGATTGGGTACAGACTTCATGAAAACAACCCCAAAAGAATAGGCAACCAAAGAAAAAATAAACAAATAGGATTATATCAAACTAAAAAGCTTCTACACAGCAAAAGAAACAATTAACAGAGTTAAAAGACAACCAAGAGAGAGGAAGAAAATATTTGCAAAATATACATCTGACAAAGGATTAATATCCATAATGTACAAGGAACTCAAACTACCTTACACCAAAAATCAAGTAACCCAATTAAAAAACGGGCAAAGGAGCTAAACAGGCATTTTTCAAAGAAAGATATATGAATGGCCAACAAACACATGAAAAAATGCTCAACATCACTCAGCATTCGGGAAATGCAAATCAAAACCACGCTGAGATACCAGCTCACTCCAGTTAGGATGGCTAATATCCAAAAGACTGTGAATGATAAATGCTGGCAAGGTTTCAGAGAAAAAGAAACGCTCATACACTATTGGTGGGACTGCAAAATGGTGCTGCCTTTATGGAAAATGGTTTGGAGGTTCCTCAAACAATTGTAGATAGATCTACCATAAGATCCAGCTATTCCACTGCTGGGAATATACCCAGAGGAATGGAAATCATCATTTCAAAGGGATACCTGTTCTCCAATGTTCATTGCAGCACTATTTACAATAGCTAAGAGTTGGAACCAGCCCAAATGTCCATCATCAGATAAGTGGATATGGAAAATGTGGTATATCTACACAATGGAATACTACTCTGCTAAAAAAAAAAAAAAAAAAGAATGAAAATTACCACTCACAGAAACATGGATGGGCTTAGAAAAAAATTATATTGAGTGAAATAAGTCAGTCACAAAAAGAGAAATACCACATGTTCTCACTTATCTGTGGGTGCTAAAAATAAGTAGATAAATCACAAACAAATGGAGGGCAGGGAAGAAGACACAACAATCACAATTCCTTGAACTTGTTAAGACATGTGAACAGATATGAGGTTGATGGGTGGGAGGGGGGAGACGGAGGGGAGAAGGAGGAATTGGTAAAGGGACATGAAAATCAACTACATTGTATATTGATAAAAAAAAATTTAAAAAAGAAAAACTATGTATGTTCTAAAATTCTGTTGTTATGATGGTTGTATAACCCTCTATTTTTCCCCAAAATTAAATTGTACACTTAAGACAGGTAAATTTTATGGGATGTAAATTATGCTTGAATAAAGCCATTTAAGAAAAATAAAATGGAAGCTCGTGAAGGCCTATTCCTGTTTCACTAGTTGCCACCAGAGTTACTTGCTGATAACAGGTCTTCTCAATTTTCAAGTGAGTATCCATTGGCAACTTCTGTGTTCTTTCTGTGCTCTTTGGAATGTTGAAGTTCCTCCTCTTCACTACACTGCCTATGTATACACTGCTGGCAAACCTGTGACTTTTCTTTGTGGGGTCTAGAGTTCTATGTGGTTTTATCTCACCAATTCATTTTGTGGTTAATGGATATTCCCTATTGTGTAGTTTTATTAACAATGGTATCCACATAATATTTATTTATTTTGCTATCCTGGTTGCCCTTCTTGTTTTTTTCTTAGGGAATTTAGAGGGTAGAGTGACTTAAAGCTGCTATCAATATTCTTTCCCATAAGGAAGTCTGAATTACTTTTTTAAGTCATAAAGCAAAGAATAGTGTCAAGAACAAGAGACAATAAACATTATAGTACTCATAATGCTAGCCAGGCATGTAGTAGAGAGATGCACAGTATAGTTACGAATGTCAAGTGAAGGAATCAGAAAATAGTTACACAAATATTTACAAAACAGTTAGTTCCACAGCTCCTTTACAGATAAGTAGACACGTTTGCTGTAGTGGATTGAATTACGTCCCCCCCAAATTCACTGAAGCTTGAATTACGTACCTTGAGTCTTATGTATTAGAAACTTGGCACCCACTGTGACTGTTAAGAGGGTTGGAAATCCTATTATGGTGATTGAAATATGGGGCCGTGAAGAGATGATCAGATTGTAGGACCATGCCCCATGCCATAGTGAATGCATTAAACATGCTAGTCAGGGGAGTGGTTCTGATGGCTTTAAAAGAAGAGAGAGGAGAGTCTCTCTCTCTCTCTCTCTCTCTCTCTCTCTCTCTCTCTCTCTCTCTCTCTCTCTCTCTCTCTCTCTCTCTCTTCTCTCTCTCTCCTCTCTCCTCTCTCCTCTCTCCTCTCTCTCTCCTCTCTCCTCTCTCCTCTCCTCTCCCCTTTCCCCTCTCCCCTCTCCCCTCTCCCCTCTCCCCTCTCCCCTCTCTCCTCTCTCCTCCCTCCTCTCCCTCTCCATCCACCATCGCAATGTGAGACCCCTGGATGGACATCGGACTTCCCAGCTTCAGAAACTGTAATCAATAAATTTTGTTTTCTTATAAATCACCCGGTTCCAAGTATTTTATTGCAGGCCACAGAAACAGACTAATACACTTGCATAGAAGTATATTAACACTGTGCCAGCTGTCAAATCAACTGGATAATTCCTACTAGTTTTTAGAACCCAATATAGAATCTATCTTTTTTCCAGAAAACCTTTCCTGATATAAAAAGTCTGAGTTATCTGGACCTATATTTATAATATTTCTTTTTAAAATTATTGTAATTTGTTGTTTACTTATCTCTTTCTCCCACTAAAGTGTAAGTACTTAGAAGCCAGAAGCTGTATTAATCTTATTTATCTTTTTAAATCCAGCATCTGAACATGTGTTTATTAAATTACTTAACCATCTAATTATTTCTTCATTTCTGAGTCTCAGTATATGTAAACCTCATATTTATTCATTTTAGCTATATTCTCTATGGCTGTTTTTACCTTTAACATTTTTTGCAGTGCACTTTTTTGCCTTATAATTTTATTTAAACTTCTGATTTTTATTTTCTATCTTATGAATTTCCATATTTTCTTCCTTCTTTGTATATCTATGGCATATTGCCTATATCTCTTTTTTGAAATTTATTTTATTCCATTTTGTATAATAGTGATGGTTTCTCTCATCCTAGTTACTAAATTTTAAACCATCTGTGGAAACAATTTGCATTTTCTAACTTCAGTTTTCTTGCTGGGTTTTGTGTTACAATAAGTATACAACATGCAGCTGATTAATTTAGAATAATGTAGCTATATTGGGGATATAATGTGCTCTAAGCATGTGTTAAACTTGGAAATATAGTGTAGATATGCTATCAATTGCTTGACCTGATTAACAAGATATCTTGGGAGGAAACCACAGGGTAACTTTAAAATCTGTTTTCTTTGATTATAGAAATCAGAAAACCTAGTATGAGATAAATCTAGGTAAGAACTTCTGATTTATTATGCCTATTTATTTGTAACTCAGAGATCTCTTATCTAAGTTCTATGCCTTGGAAAAGCAGACTATGATTGTTAAGGTAGCAAAAGTGAAAGCTTTCAATATTAGAAAAAGATAAAATAAATCCATTCACACTTTTTCTCTTACATGAGTAAACTCCCTTGAAGGAATGCTTTATATTTCCTAAGAAACCACCCGGGAGATATATAAGGCATCTTCTAACCAATGCTTACTAAAAAATCAAATTGGTGATTATTGTCATATTTGATTTATGTTTTACAGCCAGAAAAAAAAAAAAAAAACAAGAAAGTTTCCCCAATCTAGTTTATATAGCTGTTATAAAACTCATTCCAAAACTTGACAGTGCTAGGAAAAAAGAAAGAAATTTATAGTCCTATATTACGTGTAGAATAGATACAACAATTCTAAACTGAAGGCAACAAATATAATCTAGCAATGTATTAATTAAATTTTAAATCAAAATACTCAGAAGGAACTTATTCAAGAAAAACACAGATGACTAAACATTAAGAAAAATATATATCATGTTTGTTCATATATACATATATATGATAAGTTGTTTATGAGTATTTATGTACTAATTATAAAGTTAATCTGAAAGAAAATAATACATTAGAATAGGCTGGAAGAAGTGAGAGAAATATTGGTAGTAAAATACATTGTTCAAATATGTCTTAAAATAAAGGCAAATAACTGAGAAAAATAATTTATACCTTGAAAAGACAGAAATTTATTTAGAGAATTTTTACAAATATTATGAAAACCATTAGTATCCCAGGATAAAAACTGACACTGGCAATGAATTTGACATTTACAAAAATAAAAATAAATAATAACATGTTGAAATGTTCACTGTATAGGGTAAGAAGCATTCTAAATGATGTTATCATTGTTATTGCACACGGAGAAAGTAAGGATTCAGCCAAATCTTTTAGTCTGACTCATTCTGAATCATTGCTATAGAGCTGTTTCTTCTACATTATAGATTAAATTTTCATTAAAGTTTGCATTCTAATAAGGATCCTGTGTCAGAAGTAATAGTTGAGTCAAAATGTGAATTCTATCTTTTAATATGAGATACTTGTAAAATAAAATAAAACAATTGAAAATTATCATACTTTTACAAATTGAAAATGAGAGAGATGAAAAGTAGGTATCAAGCCTTAAATTCCTAGAACAAAGCAAAAAGGGGACTGTAGGAATGCTGAGCCCTTTCTAGACCCTGTTTTCATTCCTCCACGTGGGAAAAAGGAAGCCCAGGCAGCTCCTGATGTTCTAAGAGCAGCCAATAGCATCCTTCATCTCTGCTATTAGCTAAGTTTATCTAATAGTATGCCCTGGAGGTTGTGTCAACTAACCTGTGAACACAGGTTTCGAAAAACAGTGACATGCTCTGCTTTTCTTTTTTGTCCACTGCCGCTCAAGGAAAAACCAAAGTCTTAATAGCACTTAAGGTAGTGCAGTTTGTGTTTTGTGATTAAATTGTGAAATTGGAGTGAATAAACTATTTTTAATGTGGAAACAAACATGTTTCTGTGAGCTTGTTGCCAAGTCTAAAACTTTCAGATTTGGGAGAATGCCCCAGGAAGGCCAAGGCCGTACGTTTTTTGGCCAGCTCTAAGCTAAAGGACTTCAATAGAATCCTTACGACTGATTATGTCAGTATTGATGGTGTGGGTTTGTAAGACAAACTGAACTTATAATGGTTATTAGAAAGTTTGCAGAACTTCTGTCTCTCTCTTTCTCTCTGTCTCTGTTTCTCACACACACACACACACACACACACACACACACACACTCACCAGTTAATGAAGAAAGCAGAATATTAGCAGGGAGAGAGCCAAATGTCTTATTCTCTGAAAGCATGCTCATCTGGGAGAAAGGAGAATATATAAATTAAACCAAGGTTGGAGTTTGTATTATTAGTTTGATCTACGCATTTTGTTTACAGAATTGACACTTCGTGACTTTACAGGAATTGCAGGCATATATGTTACCCTAAAGAAAGTAGAAATCATAGTGAGTTGGAACAGTGATCTAGAAAAAGAGGATTTTCTCCACTCAGTAAAATTGTAAGGAAGAGTGGGAGCCTAAAATATATGTTGTGTTTTGAGCACAATAATCACTCAACTTGTTAATATTTAAATTACATTTTATAAAGGTAGGTGTCTATGGGGAAGTGCAAAAATTCTCCAGAATCACCTATGCTTGGATGGGCTAATTCTGACTCGGAGTTTGATACTGGAAAAATCCCTGATGTTTCAAAGCTAAGCCATGCCTCACAACCTATTTTAAAAATGGCACAGCTGAGATATTTTTCTCGTTCTGTTTACCTCTTTGCCTTACTTAGTGAAAAAATGGCTACTCTTCTTATGCTTCTTCTCTTGCAACAAATATCCGTGTATTCATTTGTTCGTTTTTTCGAAGTTTAGTCTAGTATCTAGTTTATGTATGCTCAGCATCAGCAGAAATTTGGTGTTGAGCATATTCTCAGTCAAGAGCAGTTGCCTTACCAATAACTTTATTAAATAATGACCATGAAATAAAAGAATGACCATGATGTATGTCATGATAATCTTATCAAACAAAATATTTTTGTATTAATTTATTTTCACAGCATTCATCACTACCTCCTGATATACATGTGTGTATTACATATGTATATATATTTCTCTCTCTCTGTGCATATATATATATACACATGCATATAAATATATATATATATACCTATGTAAATATGTATGCCTATTTATTGCCTACTTTGAGAATGCAAGCTTCACAAATATAGGAGCTGTCTAGTTCTTTCAGCACATAATACATAGTCCTAGATCATGGCAAGACTCTATACACATGCAAATAATAAATATGCAGAATGTACATATTCAAATCTGTAAAGTTGATCCAAAAATAACATGAAATTTATGTAATTAACTCACAAGACACAAAACTTCCAATCATAGCAATTGGAATCAGCAATTCCCATACATTGTGAACCTCTAACTTCTTTAATACCTAACTCAAATTTATCCAAACTCTATAAAATTTTTATGCAGCAAAACATTAGAAATACTGTCCATTATGGATGGTCTCTCAGAGAACACTGTTATCAAATTGTCTGATAATTAGATTATCAGATTTGGTTATAATCCTGAACATTGATCTAATGGTAAAATTTAAGAGAATAAAATAGATCAGATAGATATATGAATTATTGCTATGGCATTGGGTTAAAAATCACCACCGAAATTGGAAGTTCAAAAAGCCAAACAAAGTTTATTTCAGTTACTTATTCTTGTCATTTTTAAAGTGACAACACTTTATTTCACCTTACTTTAAGGGTGAAACTGTGATTCACTACACTTCTACCACAGCCACATCTAATTCAGGGTAATTGCCTAATAGTCACTAGCGTTAGATTTGCACAAAAAGCAGGCAAAAACCAATTCTCTTCATGGTAGAAGTTCACTTCCATAAATGCTATAGGTAATAAATTTAATCAACATTTTTAATTTAAATAAATTTACTCTGGCTAAGGCTTGGCATTAGCCATTTCAGAAGCATTTAACCAGTTCTCAAACAAATCTAAAAAAAAATAGGTGTTGACATATACTTCTTTCTTGTCACATCTACTTGTTTTACTTTAATTGGCCTCACTCTCTAAATCAATATAAGTTCAAATGAGTTTTTAAATAATCACCTGCATTGCTTTTGTCCTATTAACTTCCATGTTGCACACTTAAAAAAATTGTAATATTTAACTGCTGTTTTTAGATAAAATAACATTTTAGTTGTGAAGTTTAATTTATTGCATACTCTAAAAGTCATGGTGCAGCAACTATGGAAAACAGTATGGAGGTTACTCAAAAATTTTTAAATAGAACTTTCATAGGTTCAGCAATCTACTTCTGGGCATATATGCAAAAGAATTGAAATCAGGATTTCAAAAATATGTCTGTATTTTTATACGTATTGCAGAATTGTTCATAACAGCCAAGAAATGGAAACACCCCAAATGTACATACACAGATTAATTCAATAAGGAAAATGTACTATATGCATGCCATGGAATATTATTCAGCCTTAAAAAAGAAGGTACTACTACTTGCAACAATATGGATGAACTTGGAAGACCCATGCTAAGTGAAGTAAGTCAGTCTCACAAAGACTACTGTTTGATTCCACTTACATGAAGTATCTGAAACAGCCAAACACATAGAAGTAGAGAATAGAATGGTGGCTGCCACGGAGGGGAAAATGGGGTGTTGTTCTATAGGTATAAAGTTTCAATTATGCAAGATAAGTAAGTTCTAAAGAACTGCTGTACAACACAGTTCCTATAGTTAACATGATATTTTGCACTTAAAAATTTAAGAGGGTAGGTCTCATATTAAGCATTGTTACCAAAAAATTAAAAAATGAAATGGTGGAGGGGACGCAAGAAAGCTTCTGAAAGTGATAAATGTGTTCATTACCTTGATTGTGTTCATAGTATCAAGAATGTATGCATAGGCCCAAACTCATCAAATTGTATACAAAATTGTATATATTAAATATTATATTACAAATTGTATGTATTGTATATATTTAAATATGTGCAGTTTTGGTATATCAATTATATCTGAATAAAGCTGTTTTTAAAAAGTGATCAGTCACTATAACATAAAAAAATTCTAAAGAGAGCTGTATGATAGACAATTGGACAAACATATTATCATAAATTTTCTGATTTCTGTACAGATATATTGAAGGTTCTCTTCCTCAATAATCACAAATTTATAACGTTTTGCAACTTTAACACTGATGGAAGGTTTCTCATGCAAGAGGAATTTAACTACTTTGAATCTAGACATCCTTTGAACTATATAAACACACTTAGGGGAATATATTACTATTATTCTATTATTTCTACTAATCCTCAAATAAATTAAGCTTGTTTCCTGGGTGAGTCAAATCATGATATTTATTGATAAGAAAATTATAATCTCCAGTATGAATTCAGACATGCATCCAAATGAGCACTTTAAAAAATTCTTAATTCTTTCCTGATGATAAGATATTGTATTTTGAATGTTTGTTTTTAAAGAAAAAAATGTAATAGGACATATATAAAAGGATAAGTAATATTCATGTACATTCATGTGTTTTGTTGAAACACATGAAAAGAGAGAAGAATGTTGATAGCTTTACTGCATAAGAAAGTAAACAAAACCAATTGATATATTCTATCATTGTGATCTATTGATCACTATCCTTATGTTCCTGAACTACTTTAATTCTTAAGAGAAGATCAAGAGATCATGAAGGGCCAATAACATCACTTATTGAAGCATCATTTTGTAAGACTTAAAAAAAGTAATTTATAACTTTTTATATGTTAAAGAAGCAATTCATGCTAATTTTAGAAAATTGGTAAAAACAAATTCATGCTAGAGCATATTCCAGATATCCAGAGTTGATAGAAACACAGATTCTGACACCATATTACATGGGTAAGAATCCCAGGTTGGCCTGACTAGCTGTGTGACTTTTACTAAGTTATTGATGTGTGCTTTACTTTGCTTATATGTAAAATGTGGAGTATGCACAAAGCAAATGTACTTCACAGGGCCTGGTTTTCCAAAGCCTTGCAGTTTCAAATATTGACCTTGCAAAGGACAGGAAATTTTCCCCAGGCTATAGTCTCTGTTGTAAGATAAAGAATTGTAGCACAGCAAAGTTGCTGGTTCAAAGACAGACAGGTTACTGATTGATATGTAAATATACTGGGAAATTGCTGTAAGAAGAGAATGTTTGCTAAAACCAAGCTTTTGTTAGTGGATGGACTTAACTGCATTAAGGAATGTCGCCTGGCTTGTCTTACTCAATGTTACCAGCTTCTGTTGTTAAGCTTGTTAAAATATACTTAGTAACAACCCCATCTATGTTCTCTTCCTGTAACTTCCTGGTCTGGAGAATAAATGCAGGTAGAGAACCCCAATTCGGGGTTAATTTCCCAAATGTAAGGAATGCCTCTATCTTGAGGTTTCCAGGAAATTAACCTGTTTTGGGGGCTTCTCACTGCTCAGAAGAGATGGGCTTTGAGTAATCTTTGGTGGCTCCATCACCTAGGGGAAAAGGGGTGACAAATCCGTGGGAGACAAAGCAACACTAAAAGGTGGCTAGTGAGGACATACACCTTATAGGATTGTGGGGGTAAAATGAGATCATAAAGGTCAAATGTCAGTTTACACACACACACACACACACACACACACACACACACACACACATCTGTGCTATTTGATAAAATATACATTTTGTTCTTTTCCCCTTACAATTGAAACTCTATTGAATGCTTTCCTCACTGTTGATTTCTTTTTCATTTTAACATATTGTGACTGCCCCATCACTATAATAACTTGCCCCATGTGAAACACATTCTTATTTCAAAATGTTATGTACTGTTTGGCTCCACTTTTCTGTCATTCTGGAAAAGGCAAAACTATAGAGGACAAAAAAACCAATCAGTGCCTATGAGGGGCAGTGGGAAAGGGTAAGGGTTGACTACAAAGGAACAAGGGAGAATTTTCTTGCAGTAATTAAACTGTTCATTATTTCGTCTGTGGTGATGATGAAAAATACAATTTCAGAAGTGAAATATACTTAACTAAGTATTGGATTTTTAAATTTCTACTTTATAGGTTTTGTATATTCATAATTTTCTAATTGCATTGTATTACTTTCAAAATCCGGAGGAAACTATCTTGTTCTCTCAAATCTAGATCTACAATTTGATACCTAAAATAATGAAAATAAACTTTTTTAATACTTAACATGCATTTTAAAACACATGTTATTATTAACACTGAGATAAATCTCTTTAATATTAGAAATTGTAATCTTATTTATGAACATTACCTTGTATATAGGATCAAAATAAATGGCAATCTATAGGCAGTTTTGATGAAAGCTTGTAAGGAAATTTGAAAAATATGTAGAGAATATAATTAATGTGGCAGTACCAGAGGCATCGACATCAGAGGCATCGACGTCACCTGTGATAGGCAGTTAGTCTTGCACTTTGCTAGAAGGACTCTTTAGGAAAGTATAAAGACCATCAAAGTCAGAGGTTTTTATTTCTATCCTGCTTCTGGCCTTTGCATTAACAAATTGGATGAGCAATTTTTCTGGGCTTTGGTTTCCTAATCTCTCAAATAAGGAAATAAGGTATTCAGATGACCTCCAGTTGTTTTCTTAAGCTTAATAATGCACAGTATTGAGATGCTTATAAAACCAGGAACTCTAATAAACATTTTCCTACAAAGTCTACCCTTAAAGAAAAGGCTTGGCATATACCAAAGACAACAGGACCCTCTTTTTCACTAGTATCCGTTACAGGTGGCACATATTTCTAGAAATTTCCATAAACTCTGTTGGTGAGAAATTTTTATTTTAGCCTATTTTATGATTTCTCCTGTGAACTGGTCAATGATTTAACAATTATGAGATTTTGTTCTATTTTGTTTTTCAAATTTCACTGAAGGTTTCTCTGCTTCCACCATCTTGCAATGTGTGATCCCTGGGTCACTGTCACCACCAGCAGATGTACTTTGGACTTCCCAGCCTCAGAAACTTGTTCTGTTGCATTTCTTCTCTATTCCTGTCTGAAGCTGCTCTTGAATCGCAATATTAGTGCCATTGAGACTGACTCACACCTTGAAACCTTGAAATAAGTTGCAACGGGGGAACCGCGGGCGTAGGCTGTGTGCAACTGGATCCAGCACTCAGTGACCTGCCCAGAGATCTGCCAGGGGACAAGCCGCAGGAGAGCGACTTGGGAACAAGTGTGGGAGAGGAAACAGTGACAGCGGAGATGCTGGGCCCTGGGAATGATGACAGCAGGTCAAGATGGCAGAAGAGGAGAGCTGCCTGCCACTTTTCCACCACGAGTAGAAGCAGCCTGAGGCCAGCGCCAGATGCAGCTGTAGCAGAATCGGCACAAAGGAACGGCTTCGAAAGGGTGTCTACCCTGCCGAGAACCGGGAATCTTCCCCCAACCCGCATGCGCGACTGCCAGTGCATCGCAGCCGCAGCCGCATATGTGGAAACATGGAGGCCTGAGCCGGCGTGTGTTACCCGGGGCTGCAGCGGTGACCACAGCTCCTGACCCCCGCCCCCACCCGCCCATCCCAGGAGCTGGAAGCGAATCAACCCGCGGCCAAGACAGGGAGACATCCAGCGGGAGAGGCAGAAGCTCCACGGAGACCACACACCCTGAAGGGCTGCCACTGCATGATCAAACAGGTAGGCTTCACTGCCACCACCCAGCTTCATTCCCAGCCCAGCCCAGTGCACACAGAGTGGGGAGACGTCTGGCAGGGGAGGTGGGAATTCCACAAGGTCCACGCTGCTGCCGCGCAATCCAGCACCAGGTAGGCTTCACCGCTGGCAACCGGCTCCATCCCAAGCCCGGCCTAGTGCACACAGAGCAAGGAGACATCCTGCAGGGGAAAGGGAAGCTCTGCAGAGACCACACTCTATGAGGTGCCTCGGCACATCCCAGCAGCACGGACCAGAGTGCACAGAACAGGGAGTCACTGAGGTAGTGATACCAAATTGGCAACCACAGCAACATCTTAGTCAGTCAATAGTGTCAAACCTGTGGACTGTGAAACACCCTGCCACAATGAATAAACATCAAAGAAAAGATACCAGAAATACAAAAAATCAAGAAAGTACACCACCAAAAGAAAATAAATCTCTAGCTCTAGATCCTATAGAACAAGAAGCCCTTGAAATGACAGACAAGGAATTTCAAGTGATAATCCTAAGGAAACTGAATGAGATACAAGAAAACTCAGCTAGACAACATGATGAAATGAGAAAAAGTATACAGGACCTGAAAGAGGAAATGTACAAGGAAATCAATGCCCTGAAAAAAACTGTAGCAGAACTTGCCAAACTAAAGAAGTTATTCAGCGAAATAAAAAACACAATGGAGAACTTAACCAAGAGGATTGTGGAAGTTGAAGAGAGAACCTCTGAACTTGAAGATGGGCTGTTTGAATTAACACAAGCAGACAAAAAAGAAAAAGAAAAAAGAATCAAAGGCATTGAAGAAAATCTGAGAGAGATATCAGACAACCTTCAGCGCTCAAATATCCGAGTCATGGGTATTCCAGCAGGGGAGGAAAACGGAGATTGCATTGAAAACATATTCAACAAAATAGTGGCAGAAAACTTCCCAGGTATAGGAAAAATCACAGATCTTCAGATCCAGGAAGCTCAACGATCTCCAAACGTATTCAACCCAAAAAGGTCTTCTCCAAGACATGTTATACTCAAATTAGCAAAACTCAAAGACAAAGAGAGAATCTTAAAAGCTGCAAAAGAGAAGTGTCAAATCACCTATAAGGGAGTCCCAATCAGGCCAACATCAGACTTTTCATCACAAACCCTAAAAGCCAGAAAGGAATGGGATGATATATTCAAAATACTAAAAGACAGAGATTGTCAGCCAAGAATACTCTACCCTGCAAGGTTATCCTTCCAAAATGAAGGGCAAATAGTATATTTCTCAGACAAACAAAAACTGCAGGAGTTCACCACCACACGACCAACCTTACAAGAAATTCTCAAGGGAGTTTTGGGTTTGGTTCCTGAAAAATAACTACTGCCATAAAAACCCAAGAAAAATCTAAACCTACTAGTATAATAAAAAGGCATTCATGAAGAGAAAACAAACAAACAAAAAGGCTATCTACCACCTAAGGAACCAACAAACACAGAAAACAAACAGTAAATCAGAAAGCAAGGAACAAAAGACACCTAAGACAACCAAACAACAATCAACAAAATGCTAGGAATAAATCAACACTATTCAATAACAACTCTTAATGTAAAAGGCTTAAATTCCCCAATCAAAAGACACAGACTGGCTGACTGGATTAAAAAGCAGGACCCAACTATATGCTGCCTTCAAGAGACCCACCTCACCCATAAAGACTCACATAGACTAGGAGTGAAAGGATGGAAAAAGATTTACCATGCAAACAGAAAAGAAAAATGAGCTGGAGTAGCTATTCTTATATCTGACAAAGTAGACTTTAAACTAAAAACCATAAAAAGAGACAATGAGGGAGACTACATAATGATAAAAGGGCTGATCCATCAAGAAGACATAACAATCATAAATATGTACGCACCCAATGTTGGAGCAGCCAGATTTATAAAACAAACTCTATTAGACCTAAAGAAGGAAATAGACACTAATACCATAATAGCAGGGGACATGAACACCCCACTGTCAATATTAGACAGATCATCTAGGCAAAGAATCAGTAGAGAAACACAAGATCTAAACAAGACTCTAGACCAATTGGAATTGGCAGATATCTACAGAACATTCCACCAAACAACCTCAGAATATTCATTCTTCTCATCAGCACATGGATCATTCTCCAGGATAGGTAACATATTAGGTCACAAATCAAGTCTCAATAAATTCAAAAAAATTGCAATTATCCCATGTATCTTCTCAGACCACAATGGATTAAAACTAGAAATTAATAACAAACGAAACTCTGGAAACAACACAAACACATGGAAATTAAACAGCATTCTACTTAATGACACATGGGTCCAAGAAGAAATCAAGCAGGAAATCAAAAAATTAATTGAAACTAATGAAAACAATGATACATCATACCAAAACTTGTGGGAGACTGCAAAAGCAGTATTGAGTGGAAAATTTATTGCATTAAACACTCACTTCAGAAGAATAGAAAGATGGCAAGTGAACAACCTAACACTTCACCTTAAAGAACTAGAAAAACAAGAACAATCCAAACCTAAAGTTAGCAGACGGAAAGAAATCATTAAGATCAGAGCAGAACTGAATGAAATTGAAAACCAAAAAACAATTCAAAAGATCAATGAATCAAAAAGTTGGTTTTTTGAAAAGATAAATAAAATTGACAAACCATTAGCATGGTTAACAAAAAAAAGAAGAGGGAAGATTCAAATAACAAAAATTAGAAATGAAAAAGGCGATATTACAACTGATTCATCTGAAATACAAAGAATCATTCGAGACTACTATAAACAACTATACGCCAACAAATTTGAAAATCTGGAGGAAATGGATAAATTTCTGGACACACACAAGCTCCCAAAGCTGAACCATGGAGATGTAGAAAATTTGAACAGACCAATAACAATAAAGGAGATTGAAGCTGTTATCAGAAGGCTCCCAACAAAGAAAACCCCAGGACCAGATGGATTCACAGCACAATTTTACCAAACATTCAAAGAGGAATTGACACCGATTCTTTACAAACTATTCCAAAAGATTGGAACGTACACAAATCTCCCAAACTCATTCTATGAAGCAAATATCATCCTGATACCAAAACCAGGTAAAGATATAACCAAAAAAGAAAACTACAGGCCGATATCCTTGATGAATATAGATGCAAAAATCCTCACTAAAATACTAGCAAACAGAATACAGCAACCCATACGTAAAATTATTCACCACGATCAAGTGGGATTCATCCCAGGGATGCAAGGTTGGTTCAGCATACGCAAATCAATATATGTGATACACCATATTAATAAACTCAAACACAAGGACCATATGATCATCTCTATAGATGCTGAAAAAGCATTTGATAAAGTTCAGCACTCATTCATGACAAAGACCCTCTATAAGTTAGGTATAGAGGGAAAGTATCTCAACATAATTAAAGCCATATATGCCAAATCCACTGCCAATATCATCCTGAATGGGGAAAAGCTGAAAGCTTTTCCTTTAAGAACAGGAACTAGACAAGGATGCCCACTCTCACCACTCCTATTCAACATAGTGTTGGAAGTACTAGCCAGAGCAATCAGAGAAGAGAAGGAAATAAAGGGCATCCAGATTGGAAAAGTTGAAGTCAAACTCTCCCTGTTTGCAGATGACATGATCCTATATATCAAACAGCCTAAAACCTCTACAAAAAAACTGTTGGAATTGATAAATTATTTCAGCACAGTAGCAGGATACAAAATCAACACACAAAAATCAGTAGCATTTCTTTTCTCCAATAGTGAACATGCAGAACGAGAAATCAAGAAAGCCTGCCCATTTACAATAGCCACCAAAAAAATAAAATACTTAGGAATTGAGTTAACCAAGGAGGTAAAAATGTCTATCATGAGAAATACAAACCACTGCTGAGAGAAATTAGAGAGGACACAAGAAGATGGAAAGATATCCCATGCTCTTGGATTGGAAGAATCAACATAGTGAAAATGTCCATACTACCCAAAGTGATATACAAATTCAATGCAATCTCCATCAAAATTCCATAGACATTTTTCTCAGAAATGGAAAGAACTATCCAGACATTAATATGGAATAATAAAATACCACGCAAAGCCAAAGCAATGCTGAGCAAAAAAAATAAAGCTGGAGGCATAACACTACCTGACTTTAAGTTATACTACAAAGCTATAATAACCAAAACAGTATGGTGATGGCATAAAAACAGACACACTGACCAATGGAATAGAATAGAGAATCCAGAAATCAACCCACACACTTACTTCCAACTGATCTTTGACAAAGGCACCAAGCCTATTCACTCGGGAAGGGACTGCCACTTCAGCAAATGGTGCTGGGATAACTGGATATCCATATGCAGGAGAATGAAACTAGATCCATACCTCTCACCGTATACTAAAATCAACTCAAAATGGATTAAGGATTTAAATATCCACCCTGAAACAATAAAACTTCTTAAAGAAAACATAGCAGAAACACGTCATAAAATAGGACTGGGCACAGACTTCATGAATATGACCCCAAAAGCATGGGCAACCAAAGGAAAAATAAACAAATGGGATTATATCAAACTAAAAAGCTTCTGCACAGCAAAAGAAACAATTAAAAGAGTTAAAAGACAACCAACAGAGTGGGAGAAAATATTTGCAAAATATACATCTGACAAAGGATTAATATCCAGAATATATAAGGAACTCAAACAACTTTACAAGAAGAAAACAAGCAACCCAGTTAAAAAATGGGCCAAAGAGCTAAGTAGGCATTTCTCTAAGGAAGATATACAAATGGCCAACAGACATATGAAAAAATGCTCAACATCACTCAGCATCCGGGAAATGCAAATCAAAACCACACTGAGATACCATCTAACCCCAGTTAGGATGGCTAAAATCCAAAAGACTCTGAACGATAAATGCTGGCGAGGTTGTGGAGAAAAAGGAACTCTCATACATTGTTGGTGGGACTGCAAAATGGTGCAGCTTCTATGGAAAATGGTATGGAGGTTCCTTAAACAATTGCAGATAGATCTACCATATGACCCAGCTATCCCATTGTTGGGAATATACCGAGAAGAATGGAAATCATCAAGTCGAAGGTATACCTGTTCCCCAATGTTTATCGCAGCACTCTTTACAATAGCCAAGAGTTGGAACCAGCCCAAATGCGCATCATCAGATGAGTGGATACGGAAAATATGGTACATCTACACAATGGAATACTACTCAGCTATAAAAACGAATGAAATACTGCCATTTGCAACAACATGGATGGACCTTGAGAGAATTATATTAAGTGAAACGAGTCAGGCACAGAAAGAGAAATACCACATGTTCTCACTTATTGGTGGGAGCTAAAAATTAATACATAAATTCACACACACACACACACACACACACAGAGACACACACACACACACACACAAACAATACAAAAGATCAATGAATCAAAAAGTTAGTTTTTTGAAAAGAAAAATAAAATTGACAAACCATTAGCATGGCTAACAAAAAAAAGAAGAGAGAATATTCAAATAACAAAAATTAGAAATGAAAAAGGTGATATTACAACTGATTCATCTGAAATACAAGGAATCATTCGAAACTACTATAAACAACTATACGCCAACAAATTTGAAAATCTGGAGGAAATGGATAAATTTCTGGATACACACAAGCTCCCAAAACTGAGCCATGAGGATGTAGAAAATCTGAACAGACCAATAACAATAAAGGAGATTGAAGCTGTTATCAGAAAGCTCCCAATAAAGAAAAGCCCAGGACCAGATGGATTCACAGCAGTATTTTTCCAAACATTCAAACAGGAATTGACACCGATTCTTTAAAAACTATTCGAAAAGATTGAAACAGACGCAAGTCTCCCGAACTCATTCTATGAAGCAAACATCATCCTAATACCCAAACCAGGTAAAGATATGACCAAAAAAGAAAAGTACAGGCAGATATCCTTGATGAATATAGATGCAAATATCCTCACTAAAATACTAGCAAACAGAATACAGCAACCCATACGTAAAATTATTCACCACGATCAAGTGGGATTCATCCCAGGGATGCAAGGTTGGTTCAAAATACGCAATTCAATAAATGTGATACACCATATTAAGAAAATCAAACACAAGGACCATATGATCATCTCTATAGATGCTGGAAAAGCATTTGATAAAATTCAACACTCATTCATGACAAAGACCCTCTATAAGTTAGGTATAGACGGAAAGAATCTCAACATAATGAAAGCCATATATGATAAACACACCGCCAATATCATCCTGAATGGGGAAAAGCTGAAAGCTTTTCCTTTAAGAACAGGAACTAGACAAGGATGCCCACTCTCACCACTCCTATTCAACATAGTGTTGGAAGTACTAGCCAGAGCAATCAGAGAAGAGAAGGAAATAAAGGGCATCCAGATTGGAAAAGATGAAGTCAAACTCTCCCTGTTTGCAGATGACATAATCCTATATATCAAACAGCCTACAGCCTCTACAAAAAAACTCTTGGAGGTGATAAATGACTTTAGCACAGTAGCAAAATACAAAATCAACACACAAAAATCAGTAGCATTTCTATTCTCCAATAGTGAACATGCAGAAAGAGAAATCAAGAAAGCCTCCCCATTTACCATATTCACCAAAAAAATAAAATACTTAGGAATTGAGTTAAGCAAGAATGTGAAAAATCCCTAGAATGAGAATTCCAAACCACTGCTGAGAGAAATTAGAGAGGACACAAGAAGATGGAAAGATATCCCATGCTCTTGGATTGGAAGAATCAACATAGTGAAAATGTCCATACTACCCAAACTGATATACAAATTTAATGCAATCCCCATCAAAATTCCAATGACATTTTTCTCAGAAATTTAAAGAACTATCCAGACATTTATATGGAATAGCAAAAGACCACGCATAGACAAAACAACACTGAGCAAAAAAAATTAAGCTGGAGGCATAACACTACCTGACTTTAAACTATACTACAAAGCTATAATAACCAAAACAGTATGGTACTGGCATATAAACAGACACACTGATCAATGGAATAGAATAGAGAATCCAGAAATCAACCCACACACCTACAGCAATCTGATCTTTGACAAAGGCACCAAGCCTATACCCTGGGGAAGAGACTGCCTCTTTAGCAAGTGGGACTGGAAGAACTGGATATCAATGTGCAGGAGAATGAAACTAGACCCACACCTTTCACCATACACTAAAGTCAACTCAAAATGGATTAAAGAATTAAATACACACCCTGAAACAATAAAACTTCTTAAAGAAAACATTGGAGAGACACTTCAGGAAATAGGACTGGACAGAGACTTCATGAATACGACCCCAAAAGCACGGGCAACCAAAGGAAAAATAAACAAATGGGATTATATCAAACTAAATAGCTTCTGCACAGCAAAAGAAACAATTAACAGAGTTAAAAGACAACCAACAGAGTGGGAGAAAATATTTGCAAAATATACATCTGACAAAGGATTAATATCCAGAATATACAAGGAACTCCAACAACTTTACAAGAAAAAAACAAGCAACCCAATTAAAAAATGGGCAAAAGAGCTAAGTAGGCATTTCTCTAAGGAAGATATACAAATAGCCAACAGACATATGAAAATATGCTCAACATCACTCAGCATCCGGGAAATACAAATCAAAACCACACTGAGATACCATCTCACCCCAGTTAGGATGGCTAAAATCCAAATACTCTGAATGATAAATGCTGGCGAGGTTGCGGAGAAAAAGGTACTCTCATACATTATTGGTGGGACTGCAAAATGGTGCAGCTTCTATGGAAAATGGTATGGAGGTTCCTTAAACAATTGCAGATAGATCTACCATACGACCCAGCTATCCCACTGCTGGGAATATACCCAGAGGAATGGAAATCATCAAGTCGAAGGTATACCTGTTCCCCAATGTTCATCGCAGCACTCTTTACAATAGCCAAGAGTTGGAACCAGCCCAAATGTCCATCATTGGATGAGTGGATACCGAAAATGTGGCATGTCTACACAATGGAATACTACTCAGCTATAAAAACGAATGAAATACTGCCATTTGCAACAACATGGATGGACCTTGAGAGAATTATATTAAGTGAAACGAGTCAGGTACAGAAAGAGAAACACCACATGTTCTAACTTATTGGTGGGAGCTAAAAATAAATAAATAAATTCACACACAAAGAAAAACGAGGGTGGGAGACATAACAACTATAATTCCTTGAAGTTGATACACAAGCAAACAGAAAGGACATGGTTGGGAGGGAGAGGGGAGAGGGAGGAGGGAGGGAGGTATCGGTGATGGGCCACAATAATCAATCACATTGTATATCAACAAAATAAAATTAAGAAGAAAAAAAAAAAAGAAACTTTGAAATAAAGGGAAAAAGGGAAGAGAACCAGAAGGAAACTGAGTCATCTCCTTGTAAGTCTCTCCAGAGAGCAATGGCTGGAGACTCTCCATATTGTCTGACTCTTAATCCTGGACGGAGTACAGAATCCAGAAGAGCATCAAACTCAAGTGCAGTCCCGAGAGGCGGGGACGTGGTCCTGAGGCCAGCAGGGCAGCGCTCGCGAGCTGGGCAGCAGGAGGCAGCGCCCCAGGGAATCTGGAAGGCGCATGGGTAGGTCGGGGCAGCACCGGCTGGTTAGCTCAGTTTGTTAAAAGTCGGTGGTAGAACACCAAGGTAAAGGGTTCGGATCCTCATACAGGCCAGATGCCAAAAAAGTTTCAAAAAGTAACAACCACCCTGGCATAGGAGGCCCTGGTTAGGATGCACGGAGACTTGGGCACAGTTAATAATTAGGGCAGGCTAATAATTATCCATCCGGACACTGATAGGTTTGATGTCGAGTGCTGAGGAAGGATTAAGGAGTCTTCCCGGGGGCGGTGACCGGACCATTCCCCCAGGTCAAATTTCCATCCTCTTAACGAAAACACAGCCTTGCAATCCAGGGACCTTTCTCGAAGGTAGCTTGCCCCATGAGGTCGCCGCCACCACCACACCGCTGAGCAGCGTATCAAAGAATTCCTTCCAACACCCCCAGCACGCCCTGAAGGCAATTCTGTCTCTCAGTCCTCTCTTTTGGATGTTCTGTCATTTTTGAGAAGTTGGCCAACTCTGGGAATGCTTGAGATCCAGATCTTTTCCTCTTGGAGACTGTGCAGTTGTCTCCGCAGCCGACTGTACTAAGAGATCTTCTTGACTTTTTATTGCTGTATCATCATGGTGATCATCTGGCAAGAGAGTGACTAAGAAGATGCATTTAAGACTCTGGAGAGAATGAAGTGGACCGATGTTATGAACATTATGACAAATATAAGAAAAATTAATATTACCTGTAAGATTCCAGGAACTCCAGTTGCCCAAACCAGGACAGTGGGTGGTAAGAGTGTAGTTTCTGAGTAAGGGGTAATGCCTTACAAAGTTTTTCTTTTATAAAATCGTTCTGTAAAGTGTGTGCCTAAGTCGCTTGATATAAAACTTGGTATACCTCAGGTAGGATACACAAAATCAAGTGGCTTTTTAGCAACTATATAAGGGCTGTAGCTTTTCAGTAAGGAAATGCTTCAACCCATTCTGAAAACAGACATACAATAGCTAATCCCATGAAGAGATTGAAATAAATGCAGGAAAAAATATATACCTGAAGGTGTCTCAAAGGGCCCTTAAGGCTTTGGTTCCTGGCCATGCCTCACCTTTACAGTTTTTCTAGAATTATGTTGTTGGCAGGTAACATATGACTTGAAAATAGCTTCAGCTGGTTTTTAAAAATTTCCTCACCAACGTTGGTTTAAGATAGTAACTAACTTTTTAGTATCATGATGAATAGTTTCATGGAGAAATCTAGCAACTGTCTATTTGAAATTGTCTGGTGCCACCAGGGAGCCCTCTTGGGAGCATCAGAGATTATTTGTGTGAAGAGTACAACGAGATTTTTTCCATTCTTAATTGATATTTTGTAATGACATCTTTGAATCTCTCCAGAGATTTAACTTGTGAAGTTTTAGTTAAGATCATAACCTTGATTAAAGTTTCTTGTTTGGAAAAAAAAAAAAAATTCACTGAAGGAATAAAACTGAAAGAAGATTTGCTAATGAGGATTATTTGATTTTCAAGTATTTTTTTGACGGATTCCTATTTTGAATAAGTATTTGGTTTCTCCTCATACTGCTGTACCAACTCTTCCCTTTTATTAAATCATTTGCCATGTTCAGGGACAAACAATAGAATGCATCAAAGGTAGTCATCCACTTTCAACAGTATCATTTGGTTGTCAATTCTGTTGGGCCATATATCAAGCAACTCTTCTGAGTAAAGAGTGCATCCTTATATCATGGGCTTTTGGCTTTAGCCACGCTCTACTTTCTGAGCTGTACTTTCTATATTAGTTGTGCCTTGGGGAAATTTCATATATTTACCCATATGTTCAGTTGTATTTCTGGGACACTTGTAAATCAGTTGATGCATATAAATGTTATAGGCCTGCGGGTTTATACATAATGCAGTGATGTCAAGTATAAAAGAAGAAACAAAATACAACTTTTGCAAAAAAAAAAATTAAACACATTTAATAGGCTATTGAAGTCGTTAAATTCTATTAAACTTGGACAATTATTTTTAGAAAGTATAATCATTCCCCAAGATTTGTTAAAGGTACCTTACTTGAAGTAATGTGTGGTATTATGCAATGAAATTATCATGAAAAAGTATAACAGATGTGTTTTAGGAAATCACATAAGCAACCTTCCCATTTCTATGTGAAGAGGCAGTGGGTTCAGAATTGTGGGGAATGTTAAGGAGACAGGCATTCCCTTAAATGGTGGAATACATTGTTAAACCAAAACAAGTTTTGGTTGCCAAAATGCCTTGATTAATTGACTAAAAGTAATCTAGCGAAATCATCTTCATATAAAATTCCTTCTATTCATTTGCAATCACTTTGTTTGTTTCTACTTGTGTTTTGTTCACTTCCTTTAGATTCAATCTTACTTAATTTTTGGTTTTTTTAGTTTGTTTTCTTTCAGATGTTTCCTCGTTGAATATTTTTGGACTATTTTATCTACTTTTAAGAGGTATGATGAATGATAGTGACTAAAATTATTTTATTCTTATTTCTGATTTTTGTGCTATTGTCTCCACTTCCCATTATTTTCAGTCTTAGAAAAAACAACAAAAATGTGTTCTTAGGTATCAGCATGATCTTATCTTATGGCACATATAGTTGACAAACAAATCTATGATTCCTTCGCCATTCCTTCCAACACTCAGAACTTTTTAGTAGATCCTTGAGGTCTGCCTAATAAATTTCTAAATTCTTAGCCTGAAACTGTTCAAGTACTTCCTAACTGATTTAAGTTTACTTGGCCAGACTTTTCTAAAATTACTTTACAAGAGTTATACCCCACACAAAGTTTTCAAAATTTAATTTCTTCAAAGTACCTGGTATTGGTGGCAGATCTAAATTTTCAATGATGTTAACAGACTCCATCAAAATCATTCATTCATTCATTTACACATTTATCTAATAAATATTTATTTATATTATTATGATAAGAACATTTAACATGAGATCCATCTACCCTCATGAATTTTAATTGGAAAATACAGTACTGTTAATTATAAGCACAATGTTGTACAGCAGATTTATAGAGCATATTCATCTTATATCAGTGAAACTTGTTTAACAAGTACGAAATATTCATTGAATACCTACTGATTGAATGCCTGGTACAGTTTTTGGTGTTTCGAATACATTTCTCAATAAGGTACACAAACATAAAAATTCCCTAATAAAGCATAATTTTAATAGAAAGAGATGTAGATGGTGCACATAAATATTAAATTACATAGTTATATTAGAAGGTGACAGGTACTTTAAAAAAATTCAGAGAAAAACAAGAACATTGGAAGAAGGGTCAGAGTTAGGAGAAGTTCTAAATAAGGTGATTAATATAGGCCTTGAAGATACAGTGATTTTTAAGCAAAGAAGACTTTCGCCTATAGCACCAAGAACCTTACTGTTCAAAGATTTTATTATGCATGAGGAAGTATAAAATTATGGAAGGTCAATTGTGGTAAATTAAAGATAAAAATTTTAAATTCTAGAGCAATTATTAAAAAATTTAAGCAGTATTCTAATTAACAAATAGAGGTAAAATTGGAACACAAAAAATAATTATTTTAATAGCAGGCCTAAAAAGGGAAAAAGAAAGGATTGATCAACTAAAGAATAACAAACAAGATGGTAAATTTAATCCAACCATATCCATAATAACATTAAATGTAAAAAGTATGAACATCTTGATTAAAGGGCAAGAATGGTTAGATTTGATGAAAAAGAAGATTCATCAATGTGCTGTCTACAAGAAATCCACTTTAAATAAAGCATAAACATATGGATGAAAAAAGATACACTATACAAATATTAAACTCAATAAGCAGGAGTGGCCATATTAATATCACAGAGTAGACTTCACATTAAGAAATATGAGAAATAAAGAGGAGGATTAGATAATCATAAAGGGGTTAATTCATCAAGAAAAAAGCATACCAATCCTAAATTTGCATACACCTAACAATAGAGCTTCAAACTACATAAGTAAGTTTGGAAACAATAGTTTAGAGGTAGTTGCTATAAAACCACTGGAGCTATGACAGGCCAGCTCACAGTCCCCTGCAAGGCCTGTCACAGCCATATTTTTTCCAACTGTTACTTATTCATTTATTTATTTGTTTGTTTGTTTGTTTATTATAATTTATCAATATGTAATGAAAATCAAAAATATGAATTGATAAAGTTAAATGCCCAAACTTAAAAGGAAATGATATTGGCAAGCAGAGTATATAAATTATTACTTTCAATATGTCTTCCCCCAAATGAAAAATTTCTGTGATAATTATGAAAACAAAGTGAGTCATTAACTTAAGAAATTTTAATTTTTAAATTAATCTTTCCAGGAGGTGAGCCCAGCAGAACTGCACGGCAGAGGTGACACTTCCCCCCTCCACAGACCCAGAGGGGAGCACCACTCCCTGTGTTCTGACCTGCCCAGGTGAGGCCAGCAGACCCACGTGGTGCTGGGGGCTCATTCTATGACCACAGAGTCTGGAACAGGACCCAAGGTCATTTAACATTACCACCACCACACCTACTTTCCAGCAAAGACAATTCATCACCACAGTAGCAACCAGGGCCACTGCGCAGCCAATCTTGGTGTCATAGAAGAAGCAAACCCTCTACCAAATGACCAAACATCAATGAAAAAATACTAGAACTACAAATAAACAAGAAGAAATGACACCACCAAAAGAATAGAGTAATGTACAAATGCCAGTCTCCATGGAAGAGGGAATCCTTGAAATGTCTCAAAAAAGAATTCTGAGCAATGATCTTAAGAAAACTTGAAGAAATAAAGGAAGACTCAATTAAAGAACATAACGAAACAGGGAAAAATACCAGAATATGAAGGAGGAAATCTACACAGAGATTAATACCTTAAAAAAGAGTGTAGCAGAACTTCTAGAAATGAAAGATTCACTCAATGAAATAAAAATATAACTGAGAGCTTGAGCAACAGGGTAGAGCAAGCAAAAGAAAGAATTTCAGAGTGTGAAAATGGTCTTCTTGAAATAACTCAGGCAGACCAATAATGAGGAAAATCTAGGAGGAATAGCAAACAAATTCAAGTGCTCTAACATTTGAATTGTGGGTATTTCAGAAGGGGAAGAGAAAGAAAAGGGTATTGAAAACCTATTCAAGGAAATAGTAAACAAAAACTTCCCAGGTATAGGGCAAGATACAAACCTTCAGAGCCAGGAAGCTCAGATGTCCAAGACAGATTCAATCCAGAAAGATCCTCCCAAAGACACTTTATAGTTAAATTTGTGAAGCTTAAAGACAAAGGGAGAATTCTATAAGCTGCAAGAGAAAAGTGTCAGGTCACTTATAGGGGAACCCCCATCAGAATAATAGCAGACTTCTTAACCAAAACCCTAAAGGCCAAAAGAAAGTGGAATGATATATTCAAAATATTAAAGAAAACAACTGCCAGCCAAGAATTCTTTATCCAGCAAGGCTCTCCTTTAGAAATGAGGGAGAAGTAGTATATTTCCCAGACAAACAAAAGTTGTGGGAGTTCACCACCACACAACCAGCCCTGCAAGAAATTCTCAAGAGTGTCATTCATCTGGAATCTGAATGATGGTGACCACTATCACAAATACACACAAAAAAGCAAAATCCTCCATTAAAACAAAAATGCAAGCAAGAAAGAGAAAGAAGCTAAATCATTCCATTTTAAACACTGAAGAAGAGAAATAAAAGGGGAAATAATGATCAAAAGATGTTTAAACCATCTAAATAAGAAGCAATTAAATCACAGAAATTAAGCAGCACTTGTCAATAACTACCCTATATGTGAATGGACTAAACTCTCCATTCAAAAGACACAGACTAATCGGATTAAAAAGCTAGACACAAGTATATGCTGTCTTCAAGAGATCCACCTCCCTGTAGAGGCACATATAGACTAAAAGTGAAGGGATAAAAAAGATACACCATGAAAATGGCAACCAAAAACAAACAGGGGTAGCTATTCTTATATTAGACAAAATAGACTTTAACCAAAAAAACAAAGAGACAAAGAAGACTGCTATATAATGATAAAGGGATTTATTCAGCTAGAAGACATAACAATCATAAACATGTATGCACCCAATAGTGGGGCACCCAGATATATAAAGCAAACACTCTTAGAGCTAAACCCAAGGGGGTTTAATGTTCCTGCAGACCATGAGTCACCCATGATTGTCTTTGAACAAAAGTGTCCATGGGTTAGAGTCTTGATACTTAGAGTCTGGCCTCATCCCAGACTGACTGAATCAGAACCTTCATTTTAGCATGATGGATGCCTGCACTTCCTTTGCTTTAATATTGACACAAATCACCTGGGGATCATGCTAAAATGCAGATCCTGCATTGCCAACCTTCTCCCAAGTGAGTTTAACACTGCTGGCCTCTGAAAACACTTTGAGCAATGAGGGCCTGAGTGTTGGGAAAGGCTCTGCCCACCTCTTAGACACTTGAATTTGTGGCATTTAAAAAATTCATTTGTAAAAAAAAATTTTTAATGTAACATGATACCTAGAGAGAGGCTAGGGAAGAAGAACCAAGAAAAATAAAGACTAGTGCAAGGATTCCCAAAACATATGCCCAGAAATATTGGTCCTCCTCATATTCATTGATGTCACCAAATGAGCTTGGGAAACACTAGACCCGATTTTTTAAATGAATTTTTTTTAATTTTTATTATTAGCATGTTCATTATTAGAAATCATGATTTCTCTTTATGTCCTTTACCTGACCTATCACTCCCCAAACCCCCTTCCCCGTCATCTCTAGTATTCTTAGATTTATTCTCTCCTTCTAAAAGTTCAATGTATTGTTGTGGTTTTTTTCTTCCTTTTCTTTCTTTCTGTTCTTCTTGCAATCTGATGGATCATTTTGTCTAACTTTATATGCAGGGCAGGAAAACCTTACATACCATATTTCATGAGTTGCCATCTAGACCTGCTTGAATACAATCAATGACAAGATTCTCCCTGTCCCTTAAAGAAATCAATTCTATTTTTGATTCATTAGAACTTGTTTTTCTTTAATCTTCAGATATCTGTATTTTTCAGAATATATTTATTCCCCCTTCCATGTGGCAGTTTTTCAAATACTTTTATCAATAAACATAGGAACACAAATGTTTATCATAAATACTACCAAATTATCTGCAAATAACAGAAATCGGCAGTTGATCACACTATTCATTCCTAATTTATTGAGACTTATCATCAACAGCAAAACCTTGCTTAGCAAAGTGTCCCAATCATCATCTCATAACAATTGGTCACATTTGGTCTGGGAGGTGAAAGCTATCGCATCCGTATCTCTATGCCATTTTGCCTCTCTTGCTGGAAGGATCACATTCAGTATCTGTAGAGCCAGTGTGATTTCTTTTAAGTCACTATACTTGAGAGAGGGAGTATCTTTAAATTGAAAAAAATAATTTAGTTTGTTAGTAAAGAAAATTCAAAAAACAACTGTGAATCAAACTGGAAAAATAAGTAGTGATAAAAGAGATTATTTTTTATTTTTTAATCCATGTGTTCTATATATAAACTGGTAGACAGTCAAGTCTTTTAAATCTAAACTGAAAAACTATATTCATTTATAAGAATGAATGAATATTTTGAATTTTAAAGTTATTTTAGTATCGTTTAATTAATTATTAAAGTCTTTCAGTTTCTGTACTTTTCACAGAAAAGCAAATTTAAATATGCCTCTCTAAAGGCAAATACCTTCATCTTTTTAAAGGTCAATTCAAATTTCATATTTGTAGCTGATTTTTCTAAAGTATTAGCAGATGTTCTGCTGAAGAGTGTTTTGGTTTGTGTACTGAAAAGTGCCTATAAACATTGAAAAAATGTATAATATGAGGTTTTCAGAACCAGTTACCTTGCCTCATGAGATAAGCAAGAAGCATCCTGAAAATCTGCAACAGATTTTTCTTTCACCTGTTATGACTGATATATATCAGAACCCTCACTGCTAAGTTTAATTCATCAAGGAAAAATTTATAAAACACCATATTTGTATTTAATCATTTTATATTAGAATAAATAATTTCTGTGATACTCTGAAGAAAATAAACCTGAAGCATGCTTTAGAATCTATGTTAATTTTCCTACATCAGGGCTTTTACAATGCATTTATAATATAGGAATGAAGTAAAAATTCCTTGTTTAAATTTTTTTAAAGATGTATTTTGGGTGGTAAACATAAATGTCTACAAATAGAAACAGAATTAATATGATATATGTTGATATTAATTTAATAGCAAAATATCCTCTGTGTTTAGTTGTAAAATGTGATTTTTTAAAAAAAGCTTACAGAACAGCTCATTTTTTGCCTTTGTGTTGGGATACAGAGTTTGTTAAGATGCATTAGAAATTAGGACAAAGCAATATTTTTTAAAGACATTACTGGTCCAAATAATAAAAAACATATAGAGCCAGATGGTAATTATGTAAATAGCAATTTGATTTATTTTTCTGTGGTCCAGAAGAGAGGTTTGACGTAAGGCAGTTTTTCATGAAAATTTTATGTTTGTTACCAATGAATATTATTAAATCAATGAATACACTTAGTAGGCTATTAAACAATTTCACGGGTGAGAATTGTGAGGTCATAGCGGAAAATAATTTGCCCATAGTCACAGTTGATAAGAGAAAGATCAAGCACAATTCTTCCCTGTGGTTAGTCTGTGTATTAAATTAAAATTTGTGGAAGCAGAGTTTATTTATAAATTTGCAAGTACAAAAAATAAGTAAATAAATAAACAAAATGTATAGTTTTTTTTTTAAATAATGCCATTTGTGAATTTTACAAAACCAAATGTTGCATTCAAGAGCAGAACTCAATCAAATAAAAACAAAAATAAATAAATATCTGTTCCTCTAAGTTGGAGAAATACCTTACCTCTTTTCTCTCCTGGATCACCAGAAATATTAGATTAGAAGAGCTCTTGCATAATGTTGGAAATGAATTGATGCTAAGAAATCCTGGTGTTTTTAAGACATAAATCAAGTGCCCTGTTATCCTGCAGGAATTTCCTACTGATTTTATGTACAGTGAATTAATTGTCACCTTGCTAGTCTAGTTCCTACTCGTGTAGCCCATCACCATTAAAGACAAATTCTGTTCATCTCTCAATTTATATATAAAGAGTCTTTTAAGATCCCTCTATCTCACTTAGCTATATCCAATAATAAACAATCCTGTCAATAGATTGTCCTAAATTCTTCTTGATCCACTTTGATCTGTTCCAAAGACTTTGCCAAATGCATGAATGAACAATTTCTCAAAGTACACCTATATAGTAAATTGACACAGTTACCTAAGGTTATACATAGTATACAGGAAATAATAAAAACTTCAAAACATGAAAGAAAAAAAACACAGTAGAGGCAAAAGTACTTTATTTTTTGTTTGTTTCAATCAATATTTTAAATTTTAAAAAATGGTCCTGTTTCAAAAACAAAACTTCTATCTTCCATTATGCAATAATAATAAAAGCCAAAAAATTATTTGGACCATGTATTAGTCCATTTCTGTTGTTTATAATAGAATACCTGAAACTGGATAATTTTTAAAGAAATAAAATTTCCTTCCTACAGTTTCAGAGACTGGTAAGTCCAAAGTCCAGGGAACACAACGGCAGAATGGCAGGAGCAAGAGAAAGTTAAACTTCTCAGTTACTCTCCTTTTAAAGCCATCAGAACTACACCATTACCACCCATTAAAACATCAATGAATTAATCCATACACAAGGGTACAGTCCTCGAAATCTAATTATCTCTCAAAGGATCCATACTTCCATTACTGCTGGGCTGGATCTCAGATCCTTCTTCCCCTTCCCGTGCAGGTCATGAGTCAGGTAATTGAAAGAACTTTCTGGCAGCTTTATGCAAGGTAGGCTTACTTTATTCTTCAGATATGAGCTTCGCAGACTTGGTTTATTCTCAGACATGAGCTCTGCTCTACTCTGCTGACCTTCCATGCTCTGCAGTTTCTCCATGCTCCACCGACTAGCAGTTCAGAGCAGTTACCTTTATACTCTTAGTACAGAATAGCTGCCACAAGCCAAGCATTACATAATTACAACAATCATGCTGAATCTGTAAATGGGCAGTTACACTACTTTTATAACTTGTTTCTAGTGAATGTGCTGAATCTTGCCCATTTGTAACAGATGTGAGACGAATAAGCCTGGTTAAACTTTTTCTACCTTCCTTACAATTACCATAATAGGATTTCCCACTCTCTTAACACTGTCACAGTGAGGATTAACTTTCAATGAACTTGAAGGGACATTCAATCCACAGCCAACAACTACCACCAAAAAAGAAAAGAAAGAAAAGTCAACTTCCAGTAGCAAAGAAGAGTGCCAGCAGAAGCCTAACTGTTTTACAGAAGCATGCTCAACAGGAATTTCTCTTCAATTGGATTTATTTTTATCAATAATACAATCAATTCTCAATTAGTTCTCATTATTGGCAGATTCCATGTTTACTAAGTAACTTAATCCCTAGAATGTATTTAAACCCCCCTCCTCAGCCAACTCCCACAGTTACTTGTAGACTTACATGGAGTGGGGAAAAATTTGGGTCACTCTATGCATGTGTTTCCAGCTGAGGTTGACAAGGTGGCACTCTGCCTTTTGGTTTCAGTTCTCAAATTGTAAACTTGAGTCATTTTCAAGATCTATTCAGTGCCATGTTTTTCACTTTTTGTGCTTTTCTTTGGTGATTTTTCTGTTTACAATAGCTCCAAAGCCTAGTGTTGAAGTGCTCTCTAGTGTCCCTAAGCACAAGAAGGGTGTGATGTGCTTTACAGGAAAAAAAAAAAAAAAATGTGTATTAGATAAGTTGTGTTTAGGCATGAGTTCAATGCTAATTGAATCAATGATATGGTACATCCAGAAAAAGGAAGAGGAAATTTGTCAATCTGCGTGTGAGGTTGTCCTGAATAGTGCTAAAGTAACATCTATAGAGTATGTTGAATTATGGAAAATACAGAAAAGTTACTAAATCTGTGGATTTATGAGATGATGACAGATTAAAAAACAAAAAACAAAAATATCACCATGTTTGGACAACATTGTCAAGAGGCTGAAAGCCAAAAGAATTCTTAGTCACGTTACCTAGGGTCAGGAAAATGTTAAAACTTTTCTCCCCTGGGGGTGGCTGGCTTACACTTTTCAAAAGGCAATATGGTGTGAAAAATGTTGAAGTGTAGGTGACATGGGTTCAGGAGGCTGCAGAAGATTTTTAATAATACCTGCTAAGTGTTATACAGGAAAAGGATTATGTGGAAGAGCAGACCAGCTTGTTTTACAAGGATATTGATATGGCAAACAAACCTATATAATGCAATTGGTATCTCAGTTGACAAAAATGTTCTGACTAGAGGCTTGCAAGAACCAACCCTCTATGTCCCCTTGGAGCAATAGTTCAGTATTAGCTAATTCAGTGTTCTTGATAACTTTATAGACCATAACTATTGCAAATAATGTGAATCAACTGTATATATTTTGTTTGTGATTAATCCTTCGCAGTACTTGACAATAAAATGAATCTCTGTTCTTTAATCAGAGACTTGATTTTTTCCATGATTAAATATGTTGAATTATCCTAATTGAAGCATATTTTACATCTAAAGGATTATACTTATCATTGGGTTTCATTTGTTGAAAAGAAAAGGCTGTATAATCTTTCAGGGCTAAGCCATTTGTATAGTGAGAAAATATTTCTGTTATTGTTCTTGATAGGAACAGATCCTTTATCTGGGTTTACATTAAGGACAAATCACAAACACTTACTAGTACTTAATTATTTTTATTTATATTGATTTAGTGCTATAATGAAGTCTGCCAGTAAAAGTGGGGACAAATTAAAAAGGACACAGGCTTTGTGCATTGCAAATTAAAAGGCAAATTCTGCCATATCTTAGCTACTCAAAATATGACACTTTAGATTTTTCAAATTCCTGTAGAAACAGATGATCTACCACGATTTTTATGTGTGTTTTGCTTGTTCTGTATTTACAGAAAAACAGAATGAATAGTTTTATATCTTCTAACAAGAGACCTTGCTGTTATTGATTCCCTCACTTAACCATTTATTTTCCATTATATATTCGACTTTCTAATTCTTACGATTTATGAACCCCAGTCAAAATTAAAGCTATTTATCTGAAATATATTGTCTTCCAGAAAAATTAACCATGTCTCTAAAGAAATCTCATATGTACAAAGATCCCCTTTTCTTCACAACACCTCCAGAAAGTATAAAGAATTTTTCAGACTGTGAGAAGAATGAACAGCAATGTGGAGACAGAAAAACAATTTTAAACTCTAGCCCTCCTGCCAATTCAGAAATTTTTCAGAAAATTCCTAAACATCAGGGGGAAACAGGCATGTCTGAAATATTTCCTTCATGACAGCATTTGACTGAATAAAGTCTATACTCGTGAGAGCAGAGACTTCCTACTCCTAAGAAGTGATCAAGTTAGAAGTTAAGATGAATTTATCTAGGTCAGTCTCAAAGTAGAATACTAATGATTTCCAAGAATATTTGCTCAACCAAATAAGGCAAAATAAATGAGTTGATATCAGAAATAGTTTGTTTTCATCACACTGTGGATAACTGTTTCTAACCCCTAGAATGTGCCAGAAAAGACAGGAACGAAGATGTTTGGGGGTAGTTAAAAGGGGTGAGTGGTAGGTGGTAGGGAGAGAGCAGAAGTTATTCTTTTTCAACCATTACTTTTAAGAAACATGATTTTCATATTCCTTATGTAACGGTGGCTTTTCTACCCCATGGCCTCCTTCAGTGACTTAATACAACAATGTAGTTACAGTCACTTACTTTTGCTAAATGAGCACAGATACATTATGCCCTTCATGATAACTGATGGTTATATTCACCGTGACAATTAGGTAACATTGATAAATAGGAATATCAAGCATGAGTAACACGTTGGTAGCTGTATTTGTTAGGATTCATTCAGAGATGCAGGACCACTAGGATTGATTTTATAGATTTTAGAGGCAGATTAGACCTTATGTGATGGTGGGAGCTAGTTAAGCAGTCTGTGTCACTCTGTTGCATCTGAGTTGGCACAATGCCTGAAGTTACCAAGGCTAATGGTTGGGAAGTATAGATGGACGTGATATGTGAGCAAACAAAGATAAAATAGGGCCCATGAGGATAACTGTACCCATGAGATAAACTGAAACCTGCATCTGTCTTTCTCTGGTACATGAATTGGTCTCTAGTCGCCTTCAGGTCTTCAACTTGAAATGATGTGGATGATACACTGCAAAGCTGGTGCACGTACTTCATCATTGAACTGCATAGGAACCTAGCTTAGGACTTCACAAAGCTAAGGCAGAAGATCTGTAGTTGCTGTAGGAGCTGCAAGCTCAGCTGCCGGTGACGTGGCCTAACACATCCTGAACTGTTTGTGAGCTGCAGCATTGCCTAACCCTCCACTGACCTTGTGTAAGAGAACATGATTGCTGCTTCAGTTCCACATTGTAAATCTCAGACAAATTTCTCATCCCTCATCCAGATTCATGTGGGAAAATGAATTCCAATAGATGTATTTCCGCTTTACCTAAATTGACATAATATAAAACCACCACTATAGCCTCTCAGTCCCCAAATTTTGTAACATGCTATGCTCAGCCTAAATTTCCCTATCATCACTCAATATTCTCAAGATATTATTCAAGAGATTTTGAATCGTTGTATTTCTGGCTCAATAAAACATTTACAGATGCTCAGCCATGCAAAGGTAACCCCTTTCTAGACATGAAAATTTTAATCACATATCACATTTTTATATATATCGCAAAATTAGAAGCATTTGAAAATATAGTTTAGGAATTTCCTTTTCTATTTCAACATTATGTTTTAGTAAATATTTTCCCATAAAAATAAAAATGATATTAAAAGGTAGTTTAATATTCCCAATATTACTTCATAACTATGTAGCATTATTTTCTCAACTCCTGGAAAATTAGGGTATTTTGCAATGTTTAATATTATAACTAATAATGTCATAAACAGGTTTTATACAAATATTCATATGAATCTTTAATTATTTTCTTAAAATACATTTCTAAATTTTCAGTTACTGGATTGAACAGTCTTGAAAACATTGGTTAATTTCGTTACACTTGTTAAGCATTTTAGAGGTTCTTGTTAAGCATTTCTTGATAAACATAACTGAATTGTCAAATGTTTATCAAATTTGGGATGTTCTATTACTTTTGACTCACATGAATGTGTATTAATTTTTTTTAAGTGAGATTGAACTTAAAGTTCCCCCACATATCACCCATATCTCTTTTAATTGAAATTTTTTTATTTGTTAAATATTTCTGTCCTGTGAGCTTTTATTCTATTTATAGTAGTCCTGATATTTTGGCATCAATCTTATTGTTTCTTTCAATTCTATTGAGTATGTCTAACAGTTTTCTAAATTTTTCTTTCCATACAAATTTTCAGAGTCTTGATCTTTCTCTTTGAGAATTCACTGTAGTTTACTTATTCTGCAAGCTTATTTCATATTTATATGTACATATGTTTGTATATGCACACACACATGTATATATATGACTTCATGATTTATTTTAACATAAAAGTTTGTATTATACTGTTTACTTGAATTTAGTAATCTCTAATTTTTTTGTTCTGTATCTTTTTTCTCATTTTTGTGCATATTTAGAAAAACTTTGTCCAATAGAGATGACAAATTTTAAAAAAAGTAAGGAGGGAAAGAAGGAAGAAAGGAGGGAAGGAAAAATACATATTTATTTATAACTATACGTTCTCACTTTTAAATCAGTGCTCAGAGGCATGTGATTCTCCTGTGATATGATTCAAGGGATGAAGTGGGGAGGCACAGACTTCCTCACCTTCATTATTCGGGTGCTCAGGGATTAATCTATGTCTTGAAGTAATACTTGGGCAGGAAGCAGCTATTTTACTTGTTCCAAAATTATCTGGATTAGAGTCAGTAGAACTTACCTTCAGACTCTGAAAATATTTTAAAATTTATCTCTTTTTTACCCCATGTGTGTTATAGGCATTTTGGAGTAAGTTGAGAGAATCTCAGTCAGGAACAAATAATCAAATGCCATGTGACTACTTTTAGCTTCACTCATTATAAGACCTTATAAATTTGTCCATTTACTTCTTACACTGACTGGTCATTGGAAATCTCTGAATAATGGTCTCACAAGCCACATTATGTAAAGGAGCCAGGATAAAGCAATAACGTCAAATTTAGATCCTATAACTCCTGCTAAGGTCTGGCTGTCCTGTTAAAAATAATTTATTTTTTTAGTATAAAAGGAGTATAAATTTATTGTGGAAAACCTCTAAAAAGACCTAACAAAAAAAAATTCACCCACAGTTCTGCTTCCCAACAAATGTATATTTGACATATCTCTTTTATGTGTTTTTATTTTATATGGTATATAAAATATAACACATGCATACTGATAAAATATATTTTGGGATTGTAAAAGCAGAATATGCATACAGTAGAAAATTTATATCAGTAAACTAAAGCAAGTACTTATTAATTTAATATATATTTTTCATATATATACACATATATCAGGCTTTGTATATACTTTATATTAAATATATATTCTCAGCTCTGTTCTTTCCTGTGTATTTTCCTTTATCCAATGTAAATTTCATAATAACACTAACTCATTTGCTAATATTCTAAAATTATTGTCCTTCTGTTTGTTTTTGTTACGCTCATTTAAATATTTTCAAGTCTCTTGTGTGTTTAAAAAGTAAGTACTTCTTTCAATTTCATTCCTCCCTCCCCACCCCCAGTTCTTAGTTTATCTTGCTTCTTCCCTTTACAACCACATTTCTGGAAGTATTACATTTGACACTATTCCCTCTCTTGCTATATTCTTCCTCGTCTTATTGCAGTTTATTTCTAACTCTTCAACAGATCACAAAAACTTCTCTCCCTAAAGTCACCAGTTCCGTGTTGATACAGATAATAGATGTTTTTCTATATTATCTTGCAATAACTTTCTGTGGCCTTCACCTTGCCCTCCTTCATTATCAGTGGCCTTTGATACGCTGACCATGTCCTTCTCCTGAAAACACACATCTACTCCAGCCTCTGTGGAACCACAAGCTCCCACAATTCTCTTTCTCTCTGGCTACCCCTTCTCAGGCTGCTCTGTTGACTCATCTGCCCCACTTTGCACATTTCATGTCGGGGTTTCTCAAGGCTCAGCTCTACACTCCTCTCTTTTCCCTCTTTTTTCTCATCCTAATCAATCTCAGCCACAAATTTATTTGGAAATTCCACTTTCACACCAATAATTTTCATGTATTTATAGCTCACTTGAACCCTTTATCTCTGTTTAATTATATTATATTTACCCAGCTGGATTTTTTACTGGAAGCAGAGTAAGGTGGTAGGTTGTGAGAGCTTTGTTATATAATTCAAAAAATATTTCTCCTATTCTTTTCTCAGGTAACGGTGTTGTGCACATTTCTAATTCCTCAGTTTTCAATCACCTTTCTTTCCTCTGAAGCATGTCATCACTTTGTTTCCAAGAAGAATGTAAAGCTTGTATATTTCTGTTCATTTACATATATGAGCATGTATTTCATATGCCTTCGAAAATCAGACATTTTAATCCGTTGTTTTTTTTCTTTTTTTGTGATGTTCAAATAAATTTTCTTAATCTTATAACTCAATATTTTAAAATATTTTTGTTAGACATAGTGCCAATAACAAATGATTTAAAAGAATTCACTGAGTTAACTCCTCACTTTGTTTCTAGCAGTAGCAATATGATGTTGCTGGGAAGAAAAAGTAAATAAATAAGTGGCCGTATTAGAGTTCCTGTGACACTTGCCTCTCCCTATATTTCACCTTCACCCAGATATCTATGAGTGATTAAGGGGCACTAGAAACTTATTGAGAAGTAGCTCTGCAATGATGCCCAAGTGCAGGTCTAGTGACAGCAATTTAAAAGTCTGTTTATGGGATGTAGAAGTTCACAGACATACAAGGGCACTTCAAAAAGTTCATGGAAAAAAAAGAATTAAAAGATAATACAAATTTTCCATGAACAATTTGAAGTACCCTTGTAGCAGCTGTCTAATATCAAATCATTTTTTTAGAATGGTTTACTAGTAAGTAATGTGAGGAAAGACTTCAGCTACCTAACTTCTCACTGAAGTCACCAGAGTTCCATGTTGATACAGGTAATGGATATTTCTGAAAAAGCAATGTGTCTCAGCCCCCCACAACCAAAAACCATAAAACTGATCATTAGAGCTGATCCTTGGTATGGGTATTCTGAACTAACACGAAGAAGAATATAAATGGAGAGTCAATTAGCTGTTGAACTCAGCGTTAACTTCCTCCCACTGAACTGATAGCAAAATATGATCAACTATCTCTCCAGATTGCAATCTTAGAGAAAGAAGATAATAGTATTCTAATTAAGAGCAAGTTTCCTAAAAGACAAAAAACTTACAAAAATATTTTGTAGAATATGCCAGACAAAGATCAACCATTCTTCTCAAACAAGAATGTGTCAATAGAAAACCCAGACATAGGAATATGTGAAAAGGATTCACATATAGAATTAAGTATAAAAATAATTCATTGAACTTAGCAGGCAAAAGAAAAAGTAAGAATATGTTATTGAAAATATTATTATTATTATTATTATTATTATTATTATTATTATTATTATTATTATACATACACTTGAGGTACAACGTTGATTTTCAATAATCGTGTAGAATGTGTGATGGTTACATGAGTATAGTTAGCTTTTTCACCATTACAATAAGCAATCCTTCTTTGTGTCCATTGACCAATTCCTCATTACCCCCTCTCTCTCCCCCTCCCCTCCCCTTTTCCACCTCTAGTTTTCTAAAAGTTCAATGTATTACTGAGATTGTTGCATCTTTCTATCTCTCTGTCTCTATTTTTCATTTGTTATTTATGGATTCAGCTCCCAGCTATGAGTGAGAATATGTGGTATCTCTCTCTTTCTGTACCTGGGTTGTTTCACTTAGAATAATTTTCTACAGGCTCATCCATGTTGTTGCAAATGATAGAATTTCATTCTTTTTTATGCCTCAGTAGTATTCCATTGTGTATATATACCATAATTTCCTTATCCAGTCATCCGTTGATGGACATTTAAGATGGTTCCATCACCTAGCTATTGTAAATAGAGCTGCAATAAACATGGCAGTGCAGGTATCCCTTTGACCTGATGTTTCCCAATCCTCTGGATATATCACCAGGAGTGGGATTGCTGGATCATATGGTAGTTCTATCTGTAGTTGTTTAAGGAACCTTCAGAATGTTCTCCATAATGGCTGTGCTAATTTACAGTCCCACCAACAGTGCAGGAGGGTTCCTCTCTCTCCACATCCTTGCCAGTATTTGTTATTCTCTGTCTTTTTTTATAATTGCCAATCTGATTGAGGTGAAGTGATATCTCAAAGTGGTTTTGATTTGCATTTCCCTGATGATTAGTGATGTTGAGTATTTTTTCATATACCTGCTGGCCATTTGTACGTCTTCCTTTGAGAAATGTCTATTCAGCTCCTTTGCCCTTTTTTTTTAATTGGATTTTTTTTTTTTTCTGTAAAGTTGTCTGAGCTCTTTGTATATTCTGGATATTAATCCCTTGTCAGATGCATATTTGGCAAATATTTTCTCCCATTCTGTAGGATGTCTTTTCTCTCTATTGATTGCTTCCTTTGCTTTGCAGAAGCTTTTTAGTTTGATATAATCCCATTTGATTATTTTTTCTTTTGTTGCCTGTGCTTTTGGGGTGTCATTCATAAAGTCATTGCCCAGTCCTAAATCCTGGAGTGTTTCCCCTACATTTTCTTCTAGGAGTTTTAAAGTTTCAGGCCTTATATTTAATCCATTTTGAGTTGATTTTGGTATACAGTGAAATATACGGATCAAGTTTCATTCTTCTACAAATGGATATCCAGTTTTCCCAGCACCATTTATTGAAGAGGCAGTCTTTTCCCCAATGTATGTTCTTGGTGCTTTTATCAAAGATCAGTTGGCTGTAAATATGTGGGTTGATTTCTGAGTCTCTATTCTGTTCCATTGGTCCACGTGTCTGTTTTCATGCCAGTACTATGTTGTTTTTGTTACTACAGATTTGTAATATAGTTATTGGAAAGAGATATCAGTCTTAAACAGCATCTGTTTTATGTTCTCATGGATTTTAAATAAACACTGAGCTACACTTGAGACCACAGGAGAGTGCTATATCCATATCTATATTCATGTATACCTATACCTGCTCCTATACCTAATTCTGTGCCCATACCTATCACTCTCCTTCTCCTTATATATCTGAAGAGTTAAGGAAAAAATGTAAGCAAACAAAGATAATAACAAAGTAATTAGAATCACAAATGTTACAGGGGAGAAGTACTATAGAAAATGTAAAAAGTAGTAACGCAGTAAATCTAAACAAAGGACAAAGAGATAAATTCATTTAAAGAGAGTAGTTATAAAATTTAGACAATGTATGATCAATATATGGGGAAAAAGTGTAGAAGAAAAGGGTAAACAGGAAGCAGATTGGAAGTTGTAGTAATAAGACACTTTCCCAAGCTGAAAAATGTCTTGAATCTCCATATTACAGACACCTGAAATTTTTAAGAAGGGAAGTTGACATGTTGGAGATCATTTTTCTTTTTTTCTTCTTTTAGTTTTTGCTTTGTGGACATATTACTTGTTTTTGTTTGTTTGTTTGTTTCGGTATTTCAAAAGTAAAAATACTATAAACACCAAAGCTAAAAAATATATATGAATAATAATTCAGATTATCTACAAAGAACAATAGAACTAGGCTGTTGCAGAATTATTCTCTGTAATATTGAATCCCAGCAGATAAGTATACAATAATTATAAAGTTTTTATAGTAAGCTAGCTGGGCCTACAGTTTCTTTAATTATCCAGTCTATCTGAAAGGCATTCTCGGATATACAAGGACTCAAAAGAAGATCAGCCATAATCCTTTCCTAAACTTTTATGACAAAGAAATGCTATTAAAAATAACATCTACATGAATTAAAATTTTGTGCTTTTTCTACTAAACCAAAGCAGCTTCCTGATAAGATAACAATGAAAGTTTGGTGGATGAGCAAAAACTAGAACTGAGCAAAAATGAGATTAACAGGGCAGCAGGGTTAGAACTCAGTGGGCGGCTGTGTAATTCCTAATTATGCGAGACATGTATTTTTACCTTATAGTTTGACACCTTTGCCACGTTTCAGTGTGCATGGTTTGGGAAGAATTAATTTAATAAAAAAACATATTTAAGATTTCAGAGGCAGAAAAAAAGCAATATTTATTTTTATTTCTCCATCCAAATATCACGGACTCTTCAGTGGCTAGAATCTGAATGAATACTTTAAGTTAAAAAGAGTGTAAATACTTCAAGCAATAGGAGTTCTTTAGATCTTTAAGTCAAATAGTATGATTTCCAGAATTGATGATGTGCACTTCTACTGCATTTGATGAGAAGTAACTGATTTTCCTCCAAGTTGTTGAATGAGTTTCTACTTTGTGCATGAATATTTCTGCAGCTACCCTGACAAACTCACTGGAGATATATTTGCTGGAGTTGTGGCTATCAGAACACTTGAGGTGTGTGTGTGTGTGTGTGTGTGTGTGTGTGTGTGTGTGTGTGTGTGTGTGTGTATCTTGCTATTCTATTTCGTTACTTTTTTAACATTGATTGGTTAAAAAGTTTTCTGAGATATTATACTCAGTGTTTTAATTATTTATATTGTTAATGATGCTAATGCTAACATTTTCACTATTGTTTTTCTCTTAATGCTGTGCTTTGAAAAGCATCTCTGAACTCAAAGTTAAAATATATCCAAGGGTCGGGGAACAGGTGGCTGTGAACCTAACAGAAAAGGCAACGAGGTGGCAGAACACAGGCCTTTTGAGCTCAGACTCCAAGCCTCAGTCACGTCCTCCATTGTCTAATTAGATTTCACTTATGAAATACATATTCAAAGGGAAAAATCATTAAGAATTTCAAAGTGGCAGCCGCAGAGCATTAAGCCTCAAGTGCAGAAAGCTTTCTGAGCTTGGGCCCCTGAGCAACTGCGCTAGTACGGGGCAATGTTCTAGGCATAGGTGATACAGCATAGACAAATTATAAAGGCAGAAAAAAAGAAAATTCACCAACACAAACTTTATATTCTTTTTTTAAAAAAAAAATTTTATTGAATAGTAATTGATTATACATATTTTGGGGGTTCAATGTTGACATATGTTGATCAAATCAATATTACTTGCATATATATTGCTACAAATCATACTTATTCTTTATGCCCCTTGTCCAATTTCTCCCCATCCCCTTCTCCCTCCCTCTTCCACCTCTGATAACCCTAGATTTATTTTCTCCTTCTGAAAGAGCAATGGTTACTTTGTTGATTTGTTGCCTAGATGATCTGTCCAATGCTGAGGTGTGTTCAGGTCCCCCAAAATTATCATAGAGCAGATGCTTTCTTTGTCTTTCTGGAATGGGCTTTGTGTAGAGAGATACCTTCTTCTCTTCTTTGAAAAATATGAAATGCTTCATGAATTTGCGTGTGATCATTGTGCAGGGGCCATGCTAATCTTCTCTGTATCGTTCTAATTTTAGTATATGTACTGCCAAAGCGAGCATACAAAGTTTATATTCTATTCATGAGTCAGACCTTAATTAAAATCAATACATTTTATAATAAGTTAGAAAATAGAAAATTCTATGAAGAAAAATAAATCAAAGAAGGATGTGGAGTGAAGGGGTTAGCATTTTAAATAGGTTGATGAAGAGTAAGGTTTCACTGAGCAGTTGACATTTGTGCAAAACTTCAAGGCCACAAGAGACATGAGACTTTGGATATCTTGAAGAAGAATGTTCTTGGTAGAAGAAAGAACAAATCCAGGTCTGGGGCATACATGAATTGTTTGAGAAAAAGAACAAGGCTAGTGTACTGGAGGAGAATAAATGAGGTGAAAAGTAAGAGGAGAGTAACAGAAGATGAGACCCACATTTTAGCGGTGCCAAGTTTTGTAGCAACTTGTAGACCATGAAAAAGACTTTAGGTTTTACTTTGAATGAGCTGAGCAAGAGAGGGAGATGTTAAAATAATGAAATGACCACTAACCTTTTAAAGGGATCTCTCTGGCTATTATGTTAAGAATAGGCTCTTACAGCACAAGAATAGAAGCAGAAGGTCAGTAGAAAGCTGTTGCAGTGATTCGGGTATTAAGGTAACTGCTTGTGCTCCAGCCTTGATACCCACGTCCCAGGCAGCGGTAAGCAAAAAGTAGAAGGAGATCATCCTCCTTTATCTTTTGAGTGAATTTTTTTTGCAAGGAAGTAATATAAGAAGCACTAGAGTTGAAAATCTTGACGAAGTGATTCGAAGTAACAGAATCTTTCCCAAAACCTTGGAGACCCAAGAATGGTCTAGTTTCTGCAAACATTGGGGTATGGGATCATGCCATTTTATGTGACTCTTATGAGGGTCAATGACCGATCAGGGCATTAACTTGGAGATATCCAGCTAGCTGATATCTGTTCACACTTACATGTCCCTCAAGAAGGGCTTTCCAGCTTCCGTTTTCAGAGCAAGGATGGGCATAAAATTTCAGAGCATAAATGGAAAGCTTTGTGTTTAGTTACACATGTGTGATTCAGATGGGGAATTAAACAGAAGTGGACTTAATGAAATACAGTTCTCAGAACAGGGCCTGCAAACCCACTCTAAACAAATGCCCTCTTGTATAGTGACATCTGCCAAGTTGTCAAAATCAGAAAGTCACTCATCATATTACTGTGTAGAAATGCTAGTCACTATCTGATAACCCTGCTTCTTATAAAAGATGGTGGGGTTTTTTGCCCATCTCCCATAGCTACACCCATTCTGTTAAACCCACATAAAAGTTGTAGGAAGTATTTTATAGTAAGTCCCAATAAGTACTTAACAGCTACAGCAACATCTAACAAGCAGATAGCCATGTGTGAGATTGTCAAACCTATGTCTACATGCTCCTAAATCTGTCGGTAAAGTATAAGTTGGACTTTACTGAAAATCCTTTGGTCTTTCTGGGAATCTCACAGAAGGGAACAGAGGAATATAGTAATTTTACTTGGTTATCTCCTCTATTGACTCCATTAACAGCCTCAATCAATAAAGCTCCCTTATTTCCTAAAGGAACACGATTAGTAAGTTTAATTAAAAATATTCTCCTACATGGTAGCTATTTTTCTGATTGCCTTTACTCCGAGAGACACATTGAAACTCCAAAACCCAAACCCCAAAATTGGCGAGGCTCTTAGACAGAATTCCTAATGTAAAGAAGGAACTTTTACAAGTTGATTCAGACCATGGAGTCAGACTGACTACATCTGAATAATTGCCTCATCACTTTCCAGCTTTGTGACCTTGCTAATTAACGTAATAGTTTTTTCATTAAAGGAAGCAAGTCAAAATTACATTTACTTTTTTTTTCCTGAATACAATAACAATGCATGATCTTTACTGAATAAATTAAGATATGATATAAAGAACAAATTTTTTTTTTAATTGTCCCTTTAACTCACAGATAACCATTATTAACATTTGGGATCTTACCTTTTTTTAAAAAAAATCCTTGATGGAAGGATTTTTCTTTTTCTTCAGTTCTTTAGCATTAAATTCAGACCTCTGTGTCTAATGTTTTATTAGATTCCTCACAAAACATGTGACTTAATATCTTGTTTTCAGAAAAAGCTATGAACTATGTGTCCCTATAGACATTCATTTATGAATCTGAAAGTGAACTATAGTTTGAAAAAATAGACTGTAAGCCTAAAGGATGAAAGCCTATTTCTACCAAAGAGACAAGAGCTCAAAGCTCAGTGACAAATTAAAGCAACGAGTTTTTTTCTGTGGTTTCTGTGGTTTCTTGCCCTTTAAATTTGTACAGTGTTTCTATAGGAGATCTATCTACAGCCATTATTGCTGTGGTTTATGCCTTAACAACTCCAAAACTAATTAATCCCTAAAATTATTATTCAGTGTTTATTATAATTAAATATAAATTAAGACTTGTTTTAAAAACAAAAATAATCTCAGGATAAGCAAGTAGTTTGAAACATCTCAACTGTTATCTATTGCCTTCCAGAACCCACTCTAAAAAGTCATGGTCTTACAGCTATGAGAAAGATTCTAAATCTGTATTGTAAGTAAGAACTTGCAGGAGATTCTGTACATAGAACTGCTTTGGGAAGTGACTGGTTCAATCTAATTAAAATTTGCTTTATAATTCTTTCTAAATTGTCATATTCTTTCACAGTGCAGTGAATAACTAGAAACAAAATGTTAGATGCTGATTGTTATGGTAATAGCTATAGTGTCCTACTTCATACTGAGACAGGTATAGCAAACATAAGAAAGGACCATGGACTGGGGTGGTGATTCTCAATTTTTTTGATAGAAAAGCAAGAACTTTAAAGGTGCATATTCTGGCATCTATTTCTAGAATTATAATTTTGCAGATATTGACCCAGTAATTTGCAATTTTAATAAATATCCAAGGGATACTTATGTAGCATTTGTTTGAGAAACACTCGATAGAGAATACTTAGTTTGGTGATGGATTTAAGACAGTTTGGAAGCATGCTGAAGATATTATTAATATGTAGCTCGAAATTATGTGGAAAAATAAGAGTAAGATAGCATTGCTCTCTGGTTTTTACAGTTTGTATTACCATGTCGATTCAACATTCCGTTGCATATGTGATTATATGTAGATAGATAGAATGATGGTGATTGATGATAAATAGATCATAGCTGATTGATGATAGATAAATAGACACATTTACTTATACTGGGGGATGTGTGTGTGTGTGTGTGTGTGTGTGTGTGTGTGTAGAGAAACAGAGACCAAGACAGACAGACATAATGAGTATGCCTATATTAAAGATCGTGGTTTTTATAAAATTAGACTATAACAGAGTTTTTTCTTAAAAGATTTTTGCAAGTTTGTTTGACTTCATTAATCTCTCCACTCAATCACATCAGAAAGAAGAGTCCTTGAAAAGACTTTTAACTTTGTAAACAGGTCCTTGGAGTCAACCCTTGAAAAAAAAGTAACTCTTGGATTGCTTTTCCTATCATGCTTTGAAATAGCATTAATATCGATTGCCAAAGGAAGGTGCCATAAAAATGGTAATAGGACAGGCATGATTTTTTTTTAAACCTGATAACTTTAAGTAAATCATTCTGCCATAGTGCATAATAATTTGAAGTCACTTTAAAAACTAGAGTTCTGCTTCTGTTTCCTTTTTATTGTGTACAATATCAAATAAAAGCATATTGCCTTACAATATAATTATTATGCATAAGTTCTTAGAGAGTTTTTAATGATTTCTGGTATTTTTTAATTTTTCTTAATTAAAAACTGGCTTGTTATTTTTAATTTAGTGAATTATATTTGATCTTTTGCTGTTAGGTGTTAAATAAGTGTCCTAAATACAACTAAGGTAAGCCGGAAAGCGCAAAAAATGAATTGCTGTCTTCATCTCCTTCAGAGACCCAGTGTCCCCTGTTCCTTGCTCCTGCAACACTGTACAAAGCTATGTTAGGAAGCAGTTGATGATACTGAGCACTTCAAATAAAAAATACATGATGAAACTTAAAATGTTATCTCACGATGAGTATGTGCATATTTTATTTATATTTTTATTTAGAATTACATACAAAAATACTTTAATGTGTCAAGTAAAATAAGACATTTCTATGATAAACAATTTTTCCTTCTCACTATCAATTTCTCTTCTTCAGAGGACACCTCTTTCAACTCTTTTAGCTGTTAATTTTTCTTTTTCTTTTTCTTTTTTTTCTTTTTTGTGACCGGTAATGGGATCGCAATCCTTGGCTTGGTGTCTTCCGCACCGCGCTCAGCCAGTGAGCGCACCAGCCACCCCTATATAGGATCCGAACCCGCAGTGGCAGCGCTGCACTCTCAGCGCCGCTGCACTCTCAGCGCCGCCGCACTCTCCCGAGTGAGCCATGGGGTTGGCCCTTTCAACTCTTTTAGCTGTTAGTTTGGCATTTATCTATGTTTCTAAATAACATATTTATACCGCTATTTCTTGATGTTCAGTTTTCCAAAATATCTAATGTGAATTTAGCTGAGTTCTTACAGGCCAAACTCTGGAAACACGCTTCCTGTGTTCCTACATTTCCTCAATGGCATTGTGTAATAATGTTTGTTAAAGTCAATGTCTGGTGTCAATGTCATTATTACATAATAAATAAAATTCATTACTGAAGTACACCATGATTTTATTTGTTTTTATGTACAACTTTATTTTCCTTGAAGTGATAATTATTTTTGTTTTGTTCACATTGCTCTTTGTTTCTTAATGTACCAATAACTGATTCCTAAACTGCCCTTAAGTATTGTAAATTTCTTTTAAAACACTAAAAACCAGCATATATCTGGTTAGATGTATTTTCTTTTTGAAAATATTCCTTCTGGATTCCTCTATTCTGTTCAAATATAGGCTTCCAGTTTTCCGGACTCATTGCAAAGCTGTCACCTTGTGCTCTCCTGTTTCCATTGTTTGGACATTCTCTCATAGCTACAGTTCTAGCCCCTTGTCTATGATAATACATTTCCCTCTTTTAATTTATTATATCACTTTGATGGAGTGCCTCTTTCAGTTGCATCCTTGTAAAGAATGCAAGAAAGGAAAATTTTATATAATGTGCATATCTTAAATTGTTTCCAATCCGCTCTTACAAATATTTGCATTAGGTCAAGTAGAGAACTCAAAGTTCAAAACAAATTCTAATATTCTATAGTAGTGCTAGGTATCTATAATTAACAATAATGTATTGTATAGTTTTAAGTGGCTAAAAGAGTTCACATGTTATCATCCCAAAGAAATAATGTGTTTGCAGTGAAGGATATGCTAATAAGCCTGATTTGATCACCACACAGTGTATAATGTATTCATATGTTACTGTGTACCTCATAAATATATACAATTGTTATGTATAAATTAAAAAATAAAATTAGAAAAACAAATTTTAAAGAATTTCTCCACTGTCTTCTAGTTTCAAGTATGGCTTTTGGAAACAATACCATTTTGATTCCAAATATTTGTTATATAATCTATTCTCTCTCCCTGGAATCTTCCAGAATTTTCTTGCTAACCAGCTTCTTTTATGATATGCCATTTTAATCCATTTTCTAAACATTCAGTTTCAATGTCTTAGTGCATATTCTCAACTCTTCAAATATTTTTAAAAATATTTGTTTAATAATTTTCTCCTTTCCATTTTCTCAGTTCTCTCTTTCCAGAACTTCTTTTATTCAGATTCTGGACCTCCTATATTTATTTCCCAATGTCATTATTTTTTTCTCTTCTACTTTCCTTCTCTTTGTTCTTTTTTCTCCTCTTGGCTAGATTATCTCAATTTTATTTCCAATTCTTTCCTTTTTTGTTGTTGGCTTTTTTGTTGTTGCCCAGAGTCCAGATTCCAAATAGTTTTACTATTTACAGAGTGAACTTTCTTTTGCTGGTTCTGAGCACGGGTAGATGTCCTCTATACCAAATGTGAAATGGGATCAGATAACAAACAGCAACTTATACTAACTTTCAAAAATCTTCCCCACCTGGACCTCCACTTACAGTGATTGCTCTTGCCTCCTGTATTTGAAACTTTCTGTGGTTGGGTAGTGTGAGTCACCTCTCTTCTGCATTTCCCTGACTGCTAGTTTAGATTTCAAATTTCTCTCATCTTTCACTGAACACTTATCTGTTTTCCCTCTTCCACAAATATGTTGAAGTCATACTCTCTCCCATTCTCTCAGTTCTTGTGGACCTAGTCTTTCATTGTAGTAATTTTGCTAAGGATTAAGAGAAGGCAAAGGTAAAAGCATGAATTCAGTCCTTTGTTCTCAGTGGAATACCCTGTTACTTTAGTCTCTCTATTTTTCAATTTCAGAAATAATTCAGCAGATAAAGAAACTATTTTTTTATCTTAAAAACACAATAAATTAAGAGTATTAAAATTTAAATTATGTTAATTATGAATGAAGTTACTATATGAACATCTCATTTGAGTAATATTTAGATTTCTAGTGTGGCTCTGTTATAAATTTGTATTACTCTTGTGCATGACAATCTCTTGTCATTTTAATATTCTTCCTAATTTGTTGAACATTTATTTCAATTACATTGTCTAATAAATGCTTTTACTGTCAGGATTATGGAGACAAATTATGTGTTCTCACTTCCTTTAGTTGCATCTTCTAGTGGCAATATTAACAGACTTTCGAAAATTAGTAGATATATCTAAAGCAAAATATCATCATATAACTATGAGTTGTTTAAGTCTCATAAATTATACAAAAAACAAAAACAAACTAAAACACACTGCAGTTATAAAAGTTACCAGAAGAAAAGAGTTAATAATTGTTTCTGTAGCCTTTTCCTCTATCCCCAGGCACACTTAAGAATTTTACTTTTTGTCAACTCTTCCTTGCAACAGTACATAAGGAAATTATAGGATGATACTAACAATAGATTCAACATAAAAGGCCATAACTGGCACCTGTATGTCATTTCTGAGAATGTTTATCGAATGAATGAGTAATCCATACTGATGAGATCCTGCTTCACTGAAAAATGGTTATTAGTGAGACAGCCAAGACTAGCTAGATTTAAAAGGTATAGTCTCCCAAGAAGTAATGATTTCCCTGAGCTGAGGTGATCTTTGCCCACTGGCCCTGTCTCAGGTTACCACACATGTCCAGAGCTTGGAGTGGTTTGGGAACATTTGAAGCTGTGCTACATGCAGTGTCATGCTATTGTCATGCATGCTGTGTCAGGGCCCGTCTTGTAACACTTTTAAAGTCATGTAAACTTGATGCTGGGTACACTTAGCGTGTTTACAATATTATTATTATAAATCTGAACTCAAGACTACTGCTCCTAGTAGAACAGGGTCAGTGTTGCAGTGATCAGTAAAATAAAATAGGCATGATACAGACTTAAATAAGGTCCAGTAATTTATTTTAAGTATTTATGCTAAATATGAATCATCCCAATCCAGCATCATGATCCATAAAAAAATTGCATTACTTCATTCACAAATGTGCATGTGATTAAAGCTGTTAAGGTTGAGAACTTTGTTTCACTCTCCCATTATTCCTCTTTCCTTTTTATCTGAAATAGCACTTTCAAAATGTAAGAAATGAAAGTCAGATTAATGTAAAGTATAAAGCAGTTGCTAAAAAAGTGTAATGAGTATGATTTACGACCGAGGGAATTTTGTCTGGGATCCTCAAGGCTTTGTGCACTGCATATGATTCAACAATGAATTATTGGGTAAATTAAAGATATTGACCATTAACATAATTAATGATATTACATAGAAGAACTAATTGGCAAGCAGAAATGCTAAAGTATCACACTTCCTCAAGTCTTTGCCTAGACTCAAGGCAGAATAGCTTCCCTGGGTATGAGTCTGTATGAAGTCTTTCCTCTGTTGTTAGAATCTCGGGCAGTAAAAATCCCAAATGTTGGTAGTATAAGCCTGATGTGAGCATTATCAGGGAGATGGATATTTTTCTATTCTATTTTTATTTTTATTTTTATTTTTATATTCTATTCTGCTGCCACAGCCTAGCTTAGCATCTGTGCTCAAGTATACTTTATGGTGCAAGAAACCTGCAGCTTTCCACTACATCCAAATTCCAGGCAGCAGAATAGAAGAAGAGTGAAGGATAAACAGTGCTTCTCCCAGCTAAAGAAGCACCCTGTTAGCCACCTCCTATGGTTTTGTTTTATTATATTAGGCTGAATTTTGTCTCAATGTCATGTACGGATACAAGGAAGTCTGAGAAATGTTGTCATTTAGCTGAGAAAATTCAGTCCCCAAGAAATATCCTGGATCTGTTACTAAAGAAGAAGGAGGAAATAGATATTAGACGGCAACTATCAGCCTCAGAAGATGCTTGTTTCTGTCTCTTCAGCTTTTTCCCATTAACTGCTAATACATAAACATCCCTATCTGTGTCCTTTTATTTTCTGCCTCTATGGCTTCCCCTTCCTGTCTTCTTATCTCCATACTCTTTCCACTTCCTTACCTAACCGCAATGTAAAACCAATATATCTTTCATATTCCTTTTATTTACTATAAGTTACTTTATGTTTCCATTAGTTTTGAAAGTGCAAGACAGACCAATATTTTTCTTCTAAGGAAATTGATGAAGGAAATCATGGTGCTTTTGGTTTATAGAATTGTCTTGCCCTTTTTTGCCACTTTGGGTTGGGCTAGCTATGAAATAAAGAAACACTCCAGTCTTTTCTGATGATATGATGACAAATGCCTGGTGTTTTCTCCTTCATCCCCTTTCTATATAAAACTTTTATCCTCTGTGTTCACAGCTATGAGTCTTCTTTGCTCTCCTGTTCTCCTTTAAAGTGCTAATTCATGTTTGTGAATTCTAACACCGAACCATATGTTAAATAAAATGCATCTTTTCACACTTGAGTTTTGTATGTATGATTATACTAATACACTAATTATGTGCTACCAAAAATATCTTGCAAAAATTATAAGGCTTGTGGAGTGATAAAGTATTATTTGCAATTTCAGAGAAAATAAAAACAAATTTTGCATTATTTTCCATCATATAGTTAGAGATTAGCAGCTGGGTAAGGCATCTAGAAAACTATGTCCAATTATCTCTCCCCTTACCTATTGTTGTCAACCCATAGTGAGCATAAGACTCACTCAGAATCTTTGAAAAGATTGCAGATTCACGGGCCTCATCCCTAAAGATTCTGATTCAGTAGATGTATTCTGGGGCCCAGGATACTACATTTTAAATCAGTACACCAAGGTTTGAAGAAAGGATGCCAAATATGGTCTAAGGGAAAGCATGGTATGGGGCGATATACCAGGCAGGGAGAGCTTTCTCTGTGCTTAGGGGTTGAAATTAAATAAACAGGAGAAAATGAAAAGGTCAATTCACCCATGTTAGAGCCTTTTGTTGCTCAAGAGAACATACCTGAGAGAGACAGTGACTACAAAAGACAATAAAATCACTTTCCAATTTTAAAATGTGGTAAGAGAGAGAGGATGATTATGACTTTGCACTTAGAAATTAAAACCACAATACTATGTACAATGTCAGAGATTAACATATCCAATAAAAAATTGGGCAGGCAGTAGTAACTATTTTGTAACTAATGAGAAAATAGAAGTAATTTACGATAAATATTGCTGTCGAGTAACAGCAATATAATGATTAGATTGATGACTTATTTTTCATTATTAGAAGACTATGTACTAATTTTTACATTATGTAAATAAAAATGTAGTATTTAAGAGTTCTACATCTGGAGTCAGTTCCAATACCTACTAGCTATATGAATTTTAATGAAGTCCAGTTTATCAATTATTTTTTCATGGATTGTGCCTTACATGTATCTTAAATCTCATCACCATACCCAAGGATATTTAGATTTTCTCCTATATTAACTTCTAGGAGTTTTATAGTCTTGAATTTTACATTTAGGTCTATGATCCATTTTGTGCAGATTAATTTTTTTTCAGCATGTGAACGTCCAGTTGTTTCAGCACCATTAGTTGAAAAGACTATCTTTGCTCCGTTGAATTGACTTTGCTCCCCTGTCAAAGATCAGTTGACTGAATTTATGTGTGTCTATTTCTGGGATCTCTATTCTGTACCATTTATCTATCTGTCTATTTTTTCACAACTACCACACTGTCTAGATTACTGTAGCTTTAAAGTAAGTCTTGACGTCAGGGAGTGTCAGTCCTCCAACTTTGTTCTTCTATTTCAATATTGCTCTGGCTATTTGGGGTCTTTTGCCTCTCCATATAAACTTTAGCATCACAAAATAACTTGCTGGGATTTTTATTGGGATTGCATTAAATGTATAGATTGATTAAGTTGGGAAGAATTGACATATTGGAAAAATTGAGTTTTCCTACTAGTTATATTATAACAGAAAATTTTTCTAAGCCTCAGTTGTGCCAACTATAAAAAAAAAATAAAGTTGTTAGCTAACTCATGAGATTGTGATGATGATTACATAAAACAATGTATTCAATGTGTGTATCATTGTGCCTACTGCATGAATGTTCAATATTATACTTACAACACGCTCATATTGTCCAAAGTTGTGACTAAGAAATAAATAAGGGTGGATTGAAACAATAAATTCTCATGGTCTACAGCTACTGGGGGATGGAGAGTATTGCTATACAAAGGGTTTGCCTAATCACGTGCTAAAAATGTTTTGTTCTGGAGGGATCCATGTGTCCCTTAAATCCTTGCTGTCTGGAAAAAAATTCTTTAGAGTAAATGTGGAATTGAATAAATGCTGAAAATCCTCTGACTGTAGATTGCCAAGTTCTCTTACTTACAGCTGTTTGTTGGGAATTACCTACTATCACTAATTCATATATTTAATATCCCCTGGAAAAGGAAGAAGGCCTAGAACCTTTCTTTAGGAAAATCCTCCACACATGCATCTATTCATTTAATGTCCACCATTGTCATGTGCTTCATTAAACCTGGGAGAATTAGCTGAGCTATTCTATCATAATGTCTTTCCTGCCTGACAACTTGGATTCATGAACAGGAGAGAATGTGCATTATCTTACCTTGTAACTAAGCTGTTTTTATGAATCAGCTGAATCTAGTTTATTTGCTTCCTTTAAGCAGGTACAAATTATTCTATTCAATTTCACTTTATGTTTTACAACTGAATACATGAATTTGTTAGTTGCTAGAAGGAAATAGCAAAAACTAGAATAGCAGGGCCATCTGGGTTGACTCAGTATAGGATATAACTAAATGTCACATAAAAATTTAATGGCTGTAATTGTCATCTCTTTGCTGGTGGCAACCTAATCTGTATTTCCAGCTCACATATCTCTCCTGAATTTCAGATCAATGGATTAAATTGCCTCCTGGATAGTCAAACTGTAGTCTCACAAGCACCTGCTACTCAATTAATCATTCCACCTCCCCCAAAGCTGTTCCTTCCACATCACTTTTCACTAAATTGCATTGCTATGACCAGTTATGAACCTGCACCTTTCCTCTCTGTCTACTTTATATTCACATTGGCAGTCCTTAATTGTGATCCTTATCACCTCTTGTCCAGATTGCTAGAACTGCCCCCCAAATCATTTTCTTTCAACCATTTCCTCACTCCAATTTTATTTTCTATATCACCACCCAAATGATGTTTTAAACAATCCTGAAGTTCTCCCTCCTTTGGTTTACATCTTCCAATGACCGTCCACAGCAGATAAGATTAAGTGTCATTTCTTTGGCATTGTACATTCTAGTAGGATCTTTCTTTATCACTCTAGCCTAAAGATATGGTATCAGCTCCTACCACTATTATCAAAGACCACTAATCAATGGCCACCACACACCTGTAGTCAAACCAATATAGGTTTATTTTGCTTCTTACTGTAAGGGAGAACACACATCAGAAGAACACTTAAGTGTCTCTATAAAAGGAGTTAGGAGGGGCTTATTACAATATTTGGGCTTATGCTGAGTAATGCTAAGGAAAATTTAGAGAAATGTAGACAATTCTGGGTAGGAGGCTGCCAGATAGCAGGAGCAAGTCAATAACTGGGTATCTTCATATTTTTTTAAATTTTTAATCTAGGTGACAAAGAGTTCAAAGTAGAGCTAGAATTATCACTGGCAAAGAAACAGTAGTCATGTTTGCCTTCAGAAGGTGATGTTCAGTTAATTCTGTAATTGCAAGGTGTCCTTTCTCTGTCTTATTTTATTGCAGTCACAGAGGCCTTGCCCAAGCATTGATTATATTCTCAGAAAATTGTTTACATTTAGTTGGGAACTCTATGGTAAGCTGTCAGTTTCCAGCAGTGAGCTGCTAGGTTGGTTCTCATTTACTTACTATCCATGTCAAGTTCTATATCCAGGTTTACCAAACAATTTGTAATCCTCTGAGAGACATGTGCTTTTCTTAATTTATGAGTCTTGACAGAAGCAGTCTCCAGAGCTTGAAAAACTTCAACTGTACTTTTTCCAGAAATTCCTTCTACTCATTCTTTAGGATTCCTTCCCTCCTCTTGTGTGTGTACATGTTTGTGTTAATATAAACAAGAAATACATAATACTTTAACATTGAATTAAAAATTATATAAAATTAAGTACAATAAAGTGATCTTTATGAATCCATTTGCAAGTGATCTCATTCTTCTCAGATTTAAGCACCCATGGCTTTGTGCATCTATTTATATTTTTAAAATATATGTACACTTACATATAAATATGCTTTTATTCACTCAATATCACAAATATTTAAATGCAAAAAATATATTTTCCATGCATTTCAGCATGCTTTTTTCACAGCTCTTGAGAATGTTTGGAAGCGTCTGTATGCTTGTCTAGATCCTTCCCTCATCAGATTGCAATATCTTTGGTATCCTCAGAGCTGGATAAATTTCTGTAATGACTGCACAGTGCCTGATACAGAGTAGTTCCTCTTGGTAAATATATATGAAACTGTAATAGAACTTGTAGACTAATTACACAGGAAACACAATTATCAGAAGATCCCTCTTATAAGCATGGACTCAAAATCAAGGAAGCTAGTTAGAAAATATCAATTAATAAAGCTTGACACACTCCCTCTCATTTTGAGACTAGTATTAAAGTTTGTTTCACAAAGATTCCTCTACCCCTAACAGTTCTATAATGGTTATTTCCAGTGCTCTTCTCTGTGACCAACTCACCTGTGGAGCTTTTTGTGGTCGTCTGGCCTTTTCAGTACATACTGGTTTATTCTAAACTGCATATGAAACAATAGCTGAGAGACCCAATTGTTCAATCACAATCCTGTTCAACTTGACTCTTTTGGTTGCTTCTAATTTACCTTTTTGGGGTTTGGGGTATTCACAAATTTTTCAGTCAGAAAGCTTATAAATATAAATAAATTATCTAGAATTTAACATGTGATCGAACATATTAACCACTGATTAGCTGGTTCAACTGGGATTTGGACCAGAATCAGAACCAGAAATTGAGACAGAATCTCTCTGAAGTACAGGTATTCAATATCACTTACTAAAAAGAAATCCACATTTTTCATACTAGAATTAAAACAATAATGTCTCTCAATATTAATTAGACACATTTCATAATGTATTTATCTTAATGAATAAATGTGTCTGGTATAAATCACAGCAAATGTTGAAGATTTATATGGGAAACAATAGGAGATTGGTTTATATTATATAATTGAGCAAGCATATTCAGAATTCCAAACTGTAGATATTGAAACTGAATGTTCTCTCTCTGTCTCTCTCTCTCTCTCTCTCTCTCTCTCTCTCTCTCTCTCTCTGTGTGTGTGTGTGTGTGTGTGTGTGTGTGTGTGTGTGTGTGTGTTTGAGACAGGAAACATACAAAATATGCTTGTTTTTGACCATAATGCATATTTGGCTGCTTAATAGAAAGAATGACCTTAGAAAATATATTACCCCCAAATTAAATTAATAGACTTATTTGATAGAGTTGTTTGTAATTGTCCAGATAAAACTGCCCACCTGCAATAATTCAAGCAATTGTAGTTTGGGATGAGATGATACTGAATCATATGCTGTGACAAGAACTGCTGAATAATTTTGCTATTCCTTTAAAAACATGAAAATCGTCAGGTGTATTCTGATTTGGGGGAACATAATTTTATGCTTTTAAAAGAAAAAAGAGACTTTGAATCTTGCATCTTGATGGGGAATGGAATAAATCATTCTGCAAGTAATTTTGGGGGGGTATAACATAAAGTCATACCCACTAATGGAAGGTTATATAATTCATGGAATATGAAAAGACTTTCTCTTGTGAATTTATGAAAGATCAAGATTAGAATGGTAAAATGTTCTATGCAAATAGTGGCACATACTGAAGAGCAAGCTAATGAATTGTGGGATAATTATTCATGCTTTTATAAAGAATATGAGATATTAAAAGGCTGTAGTATAATTAGAATGTAATTTTTGCAGGTTTTTTAAGTGTTGTGCTTTAATTTTTTAAACTGTACTACCAAAGTTCTTATTTTAAAACATGTGCTTCTAATGCAAAAAAAAAAAAAATGCAAAATAAGAATAAGATTATTCTATTCAAGGTTAGCACCTTGAAAACTAATGATATAGTACAAAGATTCTTTTATTCAGTTTGCTAGGGATAGATATGCAACCTATGAATCTAAAAGTTATTTATTTGAATTTCAGAGAGTTTTATATTTAACAGTATTAAGTTATTCATTTGTCTTTCCTAGAGACCTATTTCAAAGGGAAATCATTTTCCTCATTCAACTATTTAAAAATATGATTTAAATGAACCAAAATTTACTTTGAAATCAAATTTTCTGAATATATGTCAAAAAAAATATTGTGTAACTATAAATATTGTATAACTGTATATAGAAAACAGTCCCATGAATTATAACAGCTGGGATAAATGCAATAGGGGACACAGTGTAATTTATAAAAGAAAATTACCAGAGTACTAGTGGTAGCTTGAAATTCAAAGTATTTGGCAATGCTTTAAACTGCTGTAAAGAACATTGTTCTGCAATCAATAAATGTCAGTAAACTTCACAACTGCTTGCTAATTTAGTCTACATAGTGCCATTTTAACAAACTCTAAAAATGGGTGGTAAAATAATAACAATAATTATCAAAACAATGGTAGATCAAGGCATAGAGAACAAACTATATTTTCTCACTTATGAGTCAATTAACAGAAACCTTTAGTAAATTAATAAGTTAGAAGTAAATTAACAATAGAAAGCCCAATTGAATTAGGCCTTGAGGTGTGCTCAATTTCCCCAAATAAAAATCCAAACATAATATGAATAACATAAAATAAGTAGTATACATCTAAAAATGCATTGCAATAACACAGTAAGCATACTAAAAAGTCACTTGTGCAAACCAAATTACAATTGAAATTTAAAATACAAAGCGTACAGCTAGGGATTTAAACTAAACTTGAAGCTACTTGAACAAATCCTAGCTTGAACTAAACCAGATAGAATTACCACTAAGAAAGTAAAGACAACTATTACTAATAATCACACTAAAAAACGAAAATTATAGTATGAAAGAGAGAAATCTAATCTAGACGTTGAAAAAAGAGTATCACAAATAAAAAATAAAAAATTATCATAAAAATAGGAAAGATTAAATCTTGCACCTTTGGCATAATGAGTTAATTGGAATATAATAAGCAGAGAGTTTTTACTTAAAACAGAGAACTGACAAGCTACTTGTAAACAGTTAATTAGGAAAAATTCTCGGTGACAAAATAATGAGAAGGATTTACAGCTAGAGCTAAAAGCTCGTTATCCAAAGCAGTCATTGAATTCAACTTTAAATTTATCTTAAGAACAAATCCTAATGTAAATTTAAATGTTAATCAGAGACGTACGGATCATTTAAAACAGGATAAAGCTTTCCTCAGAGAGTAATTACTCATAAAATTATAATTGGCTTAAGAGCAATACCAATTACACTTGCATTCTAGTTCAACCATAACTAAGTACCTAGAAGCAAAACCACCTTCTACTATCATTATTTAAACCTATATGTGCAGGGATAAAATTAAGTAATAAGAAATGTTTTTCTACATAAGCCCTTACCAAAATGGATAAGCCATTGATAGTGAACAGTTACATTTTTAAAAATGTATATAAATGTATTAGTTTAATATGCTGTTAACCTAAAACACAAATGAAGGAAAGGTTAAAAGAAATAAAAGTAACTTAATAAACATTCGAGCTTCTCTCTATTTACTAAAAGAACCCATAAAACTTTAATTTACTAATTGAATATGAAAACTTATTACCTGAGTAACTAAAGTAATCATGACCTGAATTAATTATTTTGGTTGAGGTAACCTCAGGGCATAGGAAAGCCACTAAATAATCAAAGCTAGACTAATCACTCAAAATATATATCATTATTAGTTGCCTCAAGATTTTATCTATAGATTTCTCAAGTGGTAACAATGAAATCTCACCTTAGAGATCAAACTTATGGTAAAACTTATGATTTTAGAGTTGTATCGAGATATCCTAAAGATGTAACTTCTACTTAAGGTTCTCTGATGCCATAATTAAAGTTCTATGTGACCTGAGCTCAGATCAGAGCAATTTTATTTGGTTTTCCTTTATACAAAGATGTCTCACAGTATAAAAGGACTTGAAAAATAATGTGCATTCTACAAAAGGGCCTGTTATTAAATAAATATTAATGTAAATATAGTAAATTATTAAAATCGCTGCCTAAGAATCTGGCTCACTGAGGTAACAGAGCCCAGTAATAATGTAAATTTAAAAGTTTGTTTTTAGGGGCTCAATTTTTTTTTTTTTTAGCAAGCATGTTCTTAATTTATTCACAATTACCAATTTTCTCTATCATATTAGCATAGGAATTCCTACTGCTTATCAAAAAAAAATTTTAGGTCACTTTGAATTTCAAAAAGAACCAACTATTTTAGATTCATACGGATTATTGCAACAAATTGCAGATGTCATAAAATGAGATATTAGAGAACCACTTTGACCTCTTACATGATCAATACTAATATAAATTATTGCACCTACTATGGTCCTGACCTTACACAAGCAATCTCAATGTCCACTCTAATACCATATCCACTAATAGGTTTAGATTTAATAGAACTACCATTTGTCTTACCTGCGTGAAGCTCACTTACCAGAGTAATCAATCGAACTCATAGCATGCCCGAACAGAGCTCAATGAACAGTAACATAAATTCCACATGAGGTCACATAGGCAATTATTCTGTGATGTGTACCAATAATTACAAGCATATGCACGCGTGTCATTTATGTTAATAGCTACCTCCCCTAAACTACTGGCTTTGATCTAGCTCTAACTTTTGGGGAGCAGCAGAAGCACAAAAAGGTTTAGCTGCTTCTTTGAATTTGCAATTTAGTACATAAGTTAAATCTCCCAGCGTGGTAAAATGAGGAATCATCCTCTGACCTTATATTTGCTCTGTAAAGGCTATTCTCAGCCATTTTAAATATTTCATCACTCTTGAATATTTTCAACAAATCACAAAGTGATCACTACTCTGTATACTTAATGCTGAAACTAGAATAGTGGAGACAGCCCTTAGCCTGACCTTAAACAATGAGGGTTTTTATTAGAAGATGCTCAGATTAATAACCGATTGTTATTGCCCATGTCTTAGAAATAATTTTCTTTATAATAATGCCATTATGATGGGAGGATTTTTAAACTCATTAAGACTATTAATGATGGGGTCTTCAGGTATAGCATGCTAATAAATAAATAAGCTTTTGGTTATTACCCCATGATTCCTTTTATTACCTGTATCATCAACAGCAGGAGCCAAAGCAGGAACAGAGTGAACAATGTCCCTTCCATCAGCTGATAACCGACATCTGCAGGCACAGTAACAGATTTAACTTTCATCTCCCTCATCTAGCATTATCTCCTCAATTTTAGGTGTCATGAATTTTATTACTGCAATTAATTAACATCAAATCACCATTTATATTACAATAGCAGACCATTTTTTAAATATGTATTATTGAGTCTTTATTATTGTTATAACTTTTTATAATTGCCACAGAAAATACTGTTAACAAAACAGAATCTAAGTATTACCTTTTTGATTTGGCAGGTGGCAGACACCCAGCTTAATATCAGCATTTTGTATTCTGATTGGTTGGACATCTGAAGTACACATACTTTGGAATAATTTTGCATATTTTAACATATTGTTCAGGAAAAAAGTCTTTAGTTATTAAAAAAAAAGTCTGAACTGCACTGTCAATTCAAACATTAGGATTTATTATATATCACATCATAATTTTACTCTGATATGGTCAGAGTGTTTATGTACCCTCAAAATTCATATGTTGGAATTCTCCCACCAAGATGGTGGCATTTGGAGGTTGGCCTTTTGGAGGTGATTATATCATGAGGGTAGAGCCCTCTTAATGAAAATATTGCCCTCAATAAAAAGGCCAAAGGGAGTTCCTTTACTCTTCCACATTGTGAGGACACAGCAAAAAAGGCAACCTCTACGAGGAAGTGGGCCTTCTTCAGACACTGACTCTGTTGGCACCTTGGTCTTGGATATTCTAGCCTCTAGAGCTGTGAGAGATGAATTAGTGTTGTTTATAAGCTACCCAGTCTATTGTATTTTGTTATAGCAGTCTGAACGGACTAAAACATGTCCTAAGTGTTGAAGTAGGTATGCGAGTCTACCTCATTTCAGCTACTGTGATTATTACTATAATTTTTACTATCCTAACACATAAAAATCTTTGACTGACTATGTTACAAGAACGAAGTAATAAGTGATCACCAGCTATACTCTGAGCCATAGGCTTCCCTACTTTTATTGTGGATAGGTTAACCTGGAGTTATTTTTATCTAAATTCACTATTAAATGTCATTCTACAAGATACATATTGTGGTTTTGCCCCATTTATATCAAGTCTGTCTATAGAAGCAGTATGCTCTATCACAGGAGTCTCGGTTTGCAGATTCCAAATATTTTCAAGACAAATACTGCATGCTATACAAGGCCTTGCCCTACAACTATTTGCAGGCCTTAGTCTTTCTTAACATTTTCTTGGCCTCTCTGTTATGCAGCTCTGATATTCAGCCTATACAGGTGCTGAAACAAGATGAAAACTCTCTCATCTACAAAAATCCTTAGTTTGCTAATAGCAGTGATAACAAAAGTATTTACAATCTGATAGGGCTTTGCCTCAAAACAGTAACAGCATTAGAGCTTACTGCAACAATCATTGAATGACCTCACACATGCCCTCCAGTATACCATGCTTTCTTTTTTTCCAAATTTTCTTATTTTTTTAAAATTGACATATAAAATTTTATGTATTTATCATGTAACACATGTTTTGAAGTATGTATACATTGTGGAGTAGTTAAATCTAGCTACTTAACAAATACATTACCTCTCATAGTTATTATTTTTGTGGTGAAAATATTTAATATCCACTCTCAGTGTTTTTCAAGAATACAATACATCGTTATTAACTATAGTCCCCATGTTGTACAATAGACCTGTGGAATTTATTTCTCCTGAGTAACTGTAATTATGTATTCTTTGACCAGCATCTCCCCAAATCCCTCTCCCCCATAAACACCTAAACCTCTGGCAACCACCATTCTACTCTCTAATTGAATGAGATCAACTTTTTAGATTCCACATGTGAGTGAGATCGTGCAGCATTTGTCTTTCCGTGTCTCTGTTATTTTACTTAACAGATTGTCTTCCAGATTCATACATGTGGTCACAAACAGAATTTCTTTCTATTTTATGGTTAAATATTATCCTCTCAGTTAACTTACCTACATAAACCCATAAATATCAAGAAAGAAAGGAATCTAACTTACTCTGATTGGTTTCAAGCCAGTCTCATACACTTTGATCCCTTCTTAGTAAATAAGATTGGTAAAAATAAATATTATCTAACTTTATCGAAGTTAATTTATGTGTTAAAAGTATTTGTCTTTTTTAGCATATTCATTCTAACTAGGTTTTCAAGTATATATTTTCTATTATAGAAGAATGTTTCAATTTCTATTTCATAATAGAACTTATAATAAGCTCTTTAGTATTATATATTATACATCTAATATCAATTATAGAATTAACTCATAAAACACAGTAAATGCTTAAGAATTAGGAACAGTATGAGCCATCTTTCCTTTAATTATTTTAATTCTTATTGTTCTTCTATTACAAATTATTTAATTATGGGGCAATAACCCATTTCCAACTGTACAAACAACAGAATGCGAAGAGTTGAATTTATAATTATATAGACTATATATAATTAACTTTGATTTAAATTTATAACCCAGAGAATTATATTTACTGGAAATTGATAGACATGTAGTAATCCTCATGGAACTGCCAATCTAAATATTAACCTCATCAAAAGATGTGCCCATCCATGAGCTGTTTCTCCTTTATGTTTAAAACAGCTGTTATTCCACGGCAAGTAAAATATAAAGTATTGATATCTTGTACACATGATTCTCATACACGTTATTATAAACAGTGCTCTGAAATTTTATGGCTCAAATTATAGCTTCATAGGCATTGTGCTTGAGCTAATACTTTATAATATTTTGAAAACTGATGCATATCAATACTATAAATTCATTGGGGAGCTAAATCATCATTAACTTATTAAGTTAAGGATTAAGAATTTAAATCCCTCACCAAGGACATGATACAATTAAATACAGCACCATAAACCATTACTACCTTATAAATAATCCTAACACTCATATTTTTCAATGAAAATTTTCTGATTATATTATCGAACTATCACCCTCATCCAACACATTTGAAATACCAATGAGTCACAAAAGAATGACAATTTTTTCTGCTTCTATCTTTAGCCAGCAATAGTAGGATTACCTATTTTAAACCTAATTTTTATTTTCCCAATAATTGCTTTTCCTTCACCAAACCATCTTATTGAAATCTATAATTAGATGCCAATAGTAGTTAGACTAATTTTAAAACAATAAATGTTAACTCATAGAGACTAAGGATGGACTTTATCTCTATCAATTTAATCTCACTTGCTCCATTTCTCAAAACTGTTAGTGCTCCTGTTAGTGCCCCTGCCTCACACATCTACCCCAGCCTCTCAACCCACAATAAAACTAGGAATGGTCATTGCTCTGTAGGCAGAAACAGTTTTTATTGGTTTTCACACAAACACAAACACACATGTACATCACAAACTGAAGCCTCATCTGCATATTTTTTATCCTAAGGAACACCTATTATATTTATGCCTACCTTTATAGTCATCATCACTCCGAAATTATTAACAAATAGTCTTAGCAATGTGGTTTACAGCAAACATTACTGTTTACCACCTTTTAATTCACCGAGTTAGGGGAGCTGCATTAGTCCTATTACCTATTAGCCTATCAGTAGCCTCAATAATCAATTCTATTACTTCTTCCAGTTTTAGAGCATACAAATTCAATGTCTTCACCTTGTTAGGAAGTCTATATTTACAGATAGCATCTAATGACATGCCACACACATGCTTACCGTGTAATAAAGCTAAGCCCCTGGCTACTAAGAGGAGATTTATCTGTATTACTAAAGACTCCGTTTAATTCATCAACCCTGTTAATGCTCAGACTACTAAACAGCACACTAGCAGTATTTTAATAATGAAAAGAAAGTGTCTGCAAGGATACATTCACAGGTTCCCATATATCAGTTGTACAAAAAGAATTTTGATATGAAATAATCCGCTTCAATGTGCTAGAAATATTTTTATTGCAGGGTGTTTTTGAACTTTCACTCAAGTATAGCCCCTACACCAGAATTTGACATAGGCTGATCACTAGCACTTGTTAAACTACTAAACCAGTATACCAATTAGTACTTGAAGTATCATTTCTTAACTTTTTATCCTGCTAACTGCTGGCATTATCTATCACTTGAACCCCTCAATCTAAAAGAAAGAAATCAAAACCAAATATTACAAGTACTACTTATCAACATTATCCTAGATGTTTACATTATGACAAACTTCAGAATTATTATAAAACATCATACGCCAATTTTAACATCCTCTATGGCTCAGCATTATTTTTAAAAAATTGATTTCATAGATTGTAATTACTGGTAACATTTCTCAATTATACATTTTCTGTGACAAATACAATTTTGCTTCACATCTAATCATTTCAGTTTTGAAACTTATCCCAGTACTAACCCTCTTAATTGTTATATGACGTTTTTTACATAACAATGTATTGATAACAATTTGATTGTTCTCATATTAATTAGTACAACTAACTTTGAATCTGTTAGATTTGTTTTAACTTGAATGAATAATTAATCTATTAGTGTCGAGAATATTTAATACATTTTTAGCTTTTATATTAGTAATTTCACATTCTGATTCCTACAATTATTACATACGAAGGCACTTCAAAAATTCATGGAAAGTTTCATATTGTCTTTTAATTCTATCTTTCCACAAACATTTTTGAAATGCCTTTGTATGTACAGAAAAATCAAATCCATATGAATTTGCACTTGAAAAGCTAGAACCATCCCACTTACAACTTTCAACAAAATCCTTCCTGGTATCAATGAAACTGTTACTGTTTAACCCCCAAATTTTACTCTTATAAACCTACCTTGTACCTTTCAAGAAATGAACCTATACTATAATTGATATTTATTAAAAATGGCAATTTCCATTATACTATTAGTCACAGATGGCCTACAAAGGAATTCAAAAAAAGACAAGTAATGTTAAAATTAGGTAGTTTAACAAGACAACTTTGACACCTTTTATGTAAATCTCTCATTAGCTATTATATTAGCCCATTTAAGTCTTTTAATTTGTCACATGTAATAACTTCACTACAATGCTTAGAGGGCATAACATCATCTTTATTTATTATAATGCTTTATTAACACTAAATGTTAACCTAACATCAAATACCACATTTTATACTGACTCCCAGAAAGCTGCTGTAGACTTAACACTTCTTGTAATAGTAGCAGATACATGTTTTTTTAATATTAAAATTGTCAATATACTTCAATGTTAGAAGCTACTAGTTCTATAATTACTTTTCCACCATAAGTATGATGCTCCAAAATAAATAAAATCTAAATTAAATATCTGCTAAAACCTCATTAATTAATGAATTTATTACATAATGACATAAGCTTAATGTTTTTATTGAACTATATTTCATCTCACTATTCGCTTTCTTACCGGTATGTACAAACTGTTTATCACCATTAATAATAATAATAATAATAATAATAATAATAATAAGCCAATTTCAGTTTCTGAAATCCCAAAATAATGCCATATCTTAAATATTTATTTTATTTCAGATCATTTTAATCAAACATTCACTACCACAAAACTTATCCTTTTCTACATCTTATTCAAACCAAACTTACTATTGTCACTTTAAAGGGATATTAAAAAAATAAATACAGGAATTCTATTTTCTATTCTATACATCAATTGAATTCTTTCTACATTTAGCTGCACTGATTTAGATTCAACAACATAGACTCACTAGATTTACTTCCAATATAACGTTGTACAACTAACCCCATTAAATGATCTGATAAACTACTATGACTAGCATACAGATGACATTTATATTTTAAAACTACCCCTATAGAGATTGTATCTTTGTCTAACCAAAAGTGCACATTAAAGCACAAATTGCACCAACTGCAGAATGAACTTATTAGAGAAAGGGCCCATATATTGTTTTTCTATAATTACTATGCCTAGGAAAATGTCTTCCACTAATGGGGAATTAATAAATTCTTTAAGTACCAATTAATTAAATTATACTGTGCTAAGTGGTTTATTCTACCTAATAGCTCTTGGAAAACATTTCTTTTTAATTTTCATCTTTCTAGGCTTTAATTAATCACTGAAATTAGTAGATATGCACACTAACCCTCTCCCCATTTCAACAATACACCAATTGATTTACTTTTTATACCTAATTACAAAGAAAATTCTCAATGAATATTTCTATAGGAGGATCAAACATTGCATCCCATTCTTCACTCCATGGGTAAGAAAATTTGGATAGGTAGTTGTCACCAATGACAGCTATTTAAATTATTAAATAAAACACTTCTCTTATTCCTTTAGCCCCAGCGTCTGCTCAGCTTAAATGCAGTAGGATTCTGGTCTCTGCTGTGGAAAAAATTGTCATTGAGTATCGTGGATCCATGTTTAAATAAAAGCTTGATTTTTATATCTTGAGTGTCCCTAGTTATTCTTTTCCATGCCTACACATGTCTAAACAATAAAAATAAAAGGAATCCCTTTTGTTTGGGCTTTCTTTTTATAATTTTCCAGGTGTACCTAGTCAAGTAATCATGCAGACAAAAGTCTCTAGTGAATTCATTGACTCTAAATAGAAAAGAACATTTTTCTAGTAATAATGATCCTAATCCTGTTCCAGATAAAATGGTCATAATTATGAATAAAGAATTAAGGTGAAGAACAAGAGAATGCATTATAATGCAAATACATGATATGAATATCAGAGAGGATTTTCATTGTTAGAGGACATTCTACATGGAAGATTTTAAGGTGTTCATAAAAACTGTTACTATGCTTTCTCATCTAATCACATAGAATGGATACTTACACATATTTGAAATAACAATGAAATTTTACTGAGGTCTGAAAAGTAAATAACTAGCTGACACTTCCTTATCACTCTTTCTAAAGCAGGTCTTATCATTCAGGCCCACTGTAAAACCCTTGTATTTTGCATTGATCAAGTGTTTTATTTTTATACTCACTTTCCTACATAAAAAGTCGTAGCATATTCTTATCTTTCTAATCTTTTGCAATTTTTTATTACTAGATTTGTCTGAAGTAAAAGAGTTAGCATTAAGAAATAAATATATACTAAACATTAACTTGACTCATTGACAATCAGAATTTCTGGGAAACCTCAAAACTGAATTTCAATATGTAATACCTATAATCAAAACCAAGGGCATGCAAAACACTAGTAGTGTGTTTGTTTTTCTGTTCTAATGTGGCAATAATTCCACCCAACATGCTAGATCTTATCTCATCATTACATGCTGTTCATTTTTTTCTCCTTTGGTTTCTTCACCTATAGCATATATCCAGTGTTGGAGGCAAATAGGAAAAGCTTTATAGACTAGTGGTTGTTGAAATGGCTGTTCTTCTTCTTAGCCCTAGTGGAATCCTTACTGTTTTCTCCCATTTTTTTTTCTTCTAACAGAGAAAAGCAAACAATAAAAACAAAATAATATGAATAAATTAACAGGATTCTGAGTCTATGAGTATGAGACTGCACATTTAACTTAACATAGTGAACAATATGTTAGAGGAGAGGATGCTGCGGAGCTTGGGTACACTACCTCACGCAGTTCCTCTTCCCAGTATGGGAGGTTGTTGGGAGTGCCTCCTAAGTAACAATCAGCCAGAATTGGCCTACTCCCCACTACTCCCAACCAAGACTGCTTAATGTCACCTAAGATCCCTTAGAAGTTCAACTTAAAGGAATTGATTTTAATTAACGAAATTTACTCTTGGTCATTTGGTTATCACTTATCTTTCTCATGACCAAAATAAGCACCAGATGAGAGCGTCTCCCCCAAATTCCAAAGCAATTTTCTGCTATAATAATTATTAAAAATTATTGTCACATTTTTGTGAATACACATGTAGCTGATATTTATTAAAGATAATTTAAAATTTCAGAAATCTAGACCATAAAATTAATTATCTAGGACATAAAATCAGTGATATCAGAGATGGTTTCTGTCTTGTTCATAGTTTTACACAGATCCTGTGCATAAACAGAACTTGGTACATAGCAGGCACTCAATACTGATGTCTCGAACGAATAAATGAGTGTAAAAATGTCACCATTTAAAAACACTCTATAAAATCTTGAGCACAAGGTAATGCTTCAACCTATTTCTCTTTCTATTTCCATCTGTCATTGCTCAATCTGCCCAAATATTTACCAACAGAAACATGTTAAGTGCTAAACAAAAGAGCATGGGTTAATTAAATTACGGTATGTCTATAAAATTGACTACTAAATGAGCATTAAAAGTGATGTAAAAATATTTTGTTGATCTGATGACTGTTTGACACTCCAGAAAAACCATATTGGCATCCATTAGCAACAATGCATTGAGTGTTTTTAGTACCACAGTGTTTTGAGTAACTCATACTTTAGCAACTCTGAATGCTATCTTTTTTTTAAATATATCACATCCGATAGGTATTCTAATATTTTAAGATTTTCTACTGATGAATTGTCCTTAAATTTTTATACTAGATCAGATTTATTTGTAGTCTTACTACCTTAATACTTTCCTCAATTTGATTTGCTAATACTTTATTTAGAATTTTAATTTATATTTCTCATGATTTATTTATAATTTTGCTTATATATGTAATATTTTTCTTTGCTATGATAGTTCCAAAAAATGAGATTTTTTCTTTAATTTCTATAATCGTATCTGTTCCTTGGACTTTTCTTATAAAAGACTTTATTCAAACCAGCATTTCTCAGCTACATTAGGGGTTAATTCTATGACAATATTTTGAACTTTTTACAATGACTATTGGTTAACTAAGACTGCATGCTCTTCATATATAAGTTATGGTCATACACATATCCATTTTATTGGGATCAGTTTGTCAGTTTTATTATCATAGGATTATAAAATAATAGCATACTTTTATAAAATGTTTACATTTATTTGGTAAACATATTTTCATTTTTTCTAAGTGTTCTATTATTACCCTAGGTATCAATATATTTATTTTCCTTAAGACTTTTTTTTTTTTACATATCTATATTGTATGTGTCTATAATTAATTGTTACCAATATATTTTATATTCTGTTTTTTTCTCTGTGTCACAAAATGAGTCATGTTAAATTATCCAACTAAAATGATTCTGTCAATTAATATTAATTTTCAAGATTTTTTCCTGTATAACAGCTTTTAGTGCTATAAACTTTTGAGTCCATAGTTATTTCTACTATATGTCCTTGTGAATAAATCAAGTAGATGAGGAAGAAATAACAACACAAAGTTCAGGCAACAGTCAGTGTCACAGGTAGAAAATGAGACAGTATGTTGTGGACCTGGAAGCCAATTGGAGAAAATATTTCAAGGGGGAGGATGTGATTGCTTGCATCAAATGCTACTGTTTTGTTTTTTTAGTCTTGAAATAAAAGTTTAATCTGCATCTAATCAAGCCTTTAGACATATGTATATAACTTTCAGTTTACTGTACATACAGGGTTATTAGAATGGGTTACACAACATCATGAGAAATAGTGAGGCAACTTCAGAAGGTGAGGCCATCCCACCACTCCACACAGTGCTTTTCAATAGAACTTTCTGCAATGAAAAGCAATATAGTAACCACTAGGCACATGTGGCTATTAAGCAACTGAAACATAGTTAGTGTGATCATGAAAACAATTTTAATTTTAATTTAATTTATATGAATATAGCCACATGCACCTATATTGGACAGTACAACAAACCTACTGGCTTGATCACTTTAACAAGCCAATGTCATAAAGAAAAAACAGGGGACATGTACTGTTCAAGAACAGAAGAAATTTAAGTGAGAGATATCATAACCAAAAGTAAATGCAATTGTATTTCTATATACTAACAAATCATTGTAATATAAAATGTAAACCATTCTGTTTACCATTACATCAATAAACATACAAGAATTGATTAAAATACATTGAACTATATTCTTAAAATGAGTGCATCTGTAACTTAATATGTAAATATTATACCTCAATAAATTTGATGATAAATTTATAATACTTAGGAATAAATTTAACAAAAGGCACGCAAGATTTCTCATACTGAAAACTAGAAAACTGCTGAGGAAAATTAAAAGACATACATAAATGGGCAGATTTACTATGTTCATGGATGGAATACTAAATATTGTTAAGCTGTTAGTTCTCCCCCAAATTGATCTATGGATTCAACACAAATGCCATCAAAATGTTAGCAAATGCTACTGTTTAGTCATGTGACAAGAACTCAGAACGGACCTTTGGATGTAGTAATATGATGGTTATTGCTAGCCTTTACAAGAACTGTTTCAGTGGAGCAATGAGAATAAAAGTATGAATAAGCTTGGTGCAAGAGATATGGGAAAGGAGGAATTGGAGGCTGTATGTATGCATAACTCTTTTGAGGAACTTTCTTAAAGGGAGAAAGAGAAATGGACAGCATTTGAAGATGAATGTAGGGTCAACAAAAAAATGGTAAAATTAATAGCATGTAAATAGGCTGATCAGAATGAGCCAATTAAAAAAAAAAAACTTGAAAATTGAGGAAAGAAATGAAATAGTTGCTGGAGTAGTCTCCCCGAGTAATAGAGAATGCATTCTAGTGCATAAGACAAAAGGTTGATAGTAGCTAAACACACAGACAATTTTTCCATAATAAGAAAAGAGGAGAGTGTATGGTACAAATGTAGGAAAGTGTGTTTAATCTTACAGAAGTGAATCTCTGATTAGTAACAAACTAAGACGCAAGGTCATCTGACAATGAGGAGAAGAAGACAGAGCTTAGAGATCTGAGGACAGTGAAGAAGACCAAGGATAGCTTAAGAGAAAGGAGAGAAAGTGGAAAAAGTAAATGTGCTATAATTATTGTGCTCTTCTGTCATTTTCCCACTCCTTTCTAATATTTAAATGAAAACAGGTCAATTTTTGCAAACTTAGTATTTGAAAAAGAAAATTATTTTTTTTTAAATGTGCTTTCAGTGTATGTATTCTACTTAGATCTCCTTCATGTTTATCTGAACATGTATCTGAATCCTTCCCAAGGCACTTAGGGATGGATGTTGCAAATTTTGATTATCAGTTCAGACAGCAGGAAAAAACTATTAAAGTGGCTAATAATGTGGCAGTCACAGCTGAGAAAATCTCTTTCTGCTTTTTCTCTCATTAATTATGTCTAGAGATAGTTTTAAGTATGACAGTTGTGAAATTCAGCCCACCAGATGGACTCCAATGATTATTGCCTTCTTGTATTGATATTCTAGTCTAATCTCTTCCCACATTGATCAGAACTGACCCATGTGACCAATATGAATGATGGAAGTATAATTTCCAAGGATAGGTCATAAAAAGCATTGTAGTTTCTTCTTTGATCTTTAGGATTGCTTACTCTGGGAAAGGCCTTCATGTTGTGGGGACATTCAAGCAGCCCCATAGAGAGCCCATGTGAAACAACAACAACAACGACAACAACAACAAAAACTGAAGCCTCTCGGTAATAACCAGCACGAATATGCCAGCTTTGCAACAGCATTGCTTGAAAGTGTACTTTTCAGCAGCTAAAATCAAATTTTTGGTTGGCTGAAGCCCCAGCCATTATCTGACTTCAACCTCAGGAAAGACACTAAGCCAAAACTTTCCAGCCAAGTGGCTTTGAAATTTCTGACCAAGTTGCTTTGAAACTGTGAGAAATATTAAACTGTTATACTTGGATTAAGACACTAATCTTTAAAAGATTTGTTATTAAGCACTGAATAACTAATAAAAAAAAGAACTTGTCCCATTGGGGAGATACCTAACCTGGTAAGATTTCATGGTGAAGAAAAGCCCCGTGATTTTCTCTTTTCTTCAGGCTGCATGCATTGCTGCTAAGAGTCGGTTGGAATTTGACTCCAGGGAGGTTGGTCCTGCTTTCTCTTAAATCCTCACAATATCTTTCCCCCATCTCACATTTATTTTATGGCTCACTCTAGACAAGCAAAGAGAGTTGTCTTAGTCCCTGTCTTAGTCCTTTTGGGCTACTCTAACAAATATCATAAACTGGGTAGCTTATAAACACAGGAATTAATTTCTCATAGTTCTAGAGATGGAGAAGTCCAAGATTAGTGTGCCTGCAGGTTTGGTGTCTGGGGACGGCCTGCTCCCTCATACACGGTGCTTTCTTGCTGCATCTTCACAGCGTGGGAGGGACAAATGAGCTCCCCCAGGGCCTCTTTTAATAAGGACACTAATCTCATTCAGGAGGACTCCCCACTCATGACTTACCCACCTCCCAAAGTCCCATCTTCCAATACAATTATCTTGGGGGTTAGGATTTCAACACATGAATTTTGGGGGGACACAAATATTTAGAAAATAGTAATCTTTTATCATGAAGTCTGCATTTCAATATGCATTAAAAATGCTATGCTGGTATCAGTGTAAATATACCAAGTCAAATATAAATGTAGAGAATAATAAATACTCAGAAATATAGAATAGAAAATATACAAATATATTAAAAAATAGTAAGGTATATATCAGCACTATGCAAAAAGAGACATAAATAAGGTCACTTTAGAATTACTAGAAGTCTAATATTATTAAATAAATAAAATCATGTACTTCCTAAATTGCTGGTATACCTTAAGGAGATCATCAGCTGGGCGAAGATAAGCCATAAGGGAAAGTGAAGGTACTAGATAGATTGAAAAGTGTATTAAGGCAAAACACAAAATGATATGAGTATTTTCAAGAAATACAGGAAATATTTTTTATTTTTTGGAAAACTTCATATTGTCAATACTTCATGGTTAAATATCTTTATTTTTTTTTATCATCTTCTCCAACTTTTTTTTTTTAACTGAGATTTTTTTTGAAAGCTATTCATTCAAACAAGAAGTATTTATTGAGCACTTACTATATGCCAGGCCTTATTGTAAGCACTAGCGACAGAGCAGTGAAAAAGAAAGACAAAGCCCCCTTCTTCATGGAGCTTAAAACTAGTAGAGGATAAAAGCAATAAACAAAGATATGTTATAATATCAGATGGTATTAAGTGCTATATTAGCCTAAGAAAAATAAAAAAGGCAAAAAGAAACAAAGTAAAAATAGATAGTCTATTTAAAAGAGCACAGTCAAAGTCTTAGAGTCAGTTGCTATTAAATGTAAAGTAAGTATAAGTTCTCAATACTCGAGTGCATGAACTGTCTCTCCATGATCCAAAATGAGTTCAATTTGACTTTGAGGACTTCCTTATATATCCCCTCTCCTTGATCATTTAGTGAGAAATTCAATCTTCATCATTTTGCTAAAGTCTCTTTCCTTACCTTAAAGTCATGTAAGATTTCTTACTAACTTTAAAAAGTTTGAAGAAAGACATCACATTTATACACCATGGACCTCACAAAGATGTTTATTGTCCAAGGACTGCATGGGCCATTCAAAGGCATACAATGTTAATGCTCTGGACCAAGTCCTAGCTTTCTCATGGCTGTGATTCTCAAGGATCTACCACTTACATTCCAGTCCCCGGGAACCCAAGTGCTCCCCTGAGTGCTCCTACCATTCTTGGGTCAGTGTGGAAAAGGAAAGTATAACCTCAAACCTCAAGCACCCAATTTACAAGAGTTAGGGAATCCATACATTCCCAGGATCACCTCTCTCCTTTTTTTAAAATCTAGAATCCAACTAGGATCAGACAATCCAGCTATACCTCCCTGAGTCTCTTAACTATTCCTTGAGAGTAAGGAAGAAAAAAGGAAAAATTATACCTATCATTCTTTCTTAATAAGCCAGAAGAAAGTACCACAGCAAATTTCTCAATCAGTTTATCTGCCACAGATAATAAGATAAAAAGGGATTAAATCAGCTTCCTCCAGTTTAATACAGTTACACTTGTCAGAGTTGAGAATTTGACTGTTAGACATTGCCATATATTTGCAACAAAACAGAGAAAGCTGGAGGAACACTGGAAAATAGCACTAGGTGTCAAGGAAAGTCACCTTGGATTGGAAATGGCCTGTTTAAGAGGTATAGAAATCTCTGTTCCCTTTAAGGTTAACACTTGGAAATCGGTAATGAAATAAACTACCAGAGCCTCAATATTACTGAATGAATAGAAAGCAAAGCAGAGAAAGCCCAGACAGCCAACTAGATGGTCTCTAGGTTTGCTCAAAAAATTTACCAGAAGCACTGGGCTTGGGATCAGGGCAAGACTGCTCATCTTAGGGAAGAAAATTTACAAGATCAAGATTATGCGTTTCTAAGCAGGTTCCTGACAAAGAAGATTTTTTTAAAAATGTAACAAGCAAATAAACACAAGTCACTATACCTGGAGTACCAAATAGAATACAGTAAGGGCTTAAACACTTCTGACAAGGTGGGTAAAGGAAAATAGCACCACATCTCATGGCATGGGTTTAGAATGCCTTTTACTGGGGAGGCCTAAAGTCCCAGGCTATCAGGTGTAGACACATAGGCCACTGTCCTCTCATCTCATCATGCCTCAGAGAGACTAGGTGAGGACTGGATGAGGCTGGAGATGATATCATGTAATTGTGCTCCAGAGAGTAAGTAATTGTAAGTAGTAACTGGATAAGGGACATAAAAGTTATTACGATTTGTAATGACGTACATGCTAATAATATTGATTTGATCATCACGTACTGTACACAAATACTGATAGTCAACTGTGTACCCCATAAATATGCATAAATAAAAAAATTAAAAGTGAAATATAAAAAGAACAACATACACATAAACACACACAAAAAAAATAAATTTAATTTTTTTGGTATCTCAAATGAGTTGTGTCCTGTACTTAAATATTTAAACCAATTTTAGTTATAATAGCCCCAAACTGAAAATAGCCCAAATGTCTATCCATAGCGGAGTACACTGATAGATACACTGCAGTATATTCATGGAATAGAAAACGACTCATCCATGAAATCAAAAGTACCTGTCGATGAATGTAAACACGTGGATAAATGTGAAAACTTTCATGTTGAGCAAAAGAAGTTAGGCACTAAGGATGTGTGGTGTATAATGCATGTATTGGGTATTTATAATGTATGGTGTATGGGTTCACTTATGTAAAATTTAAGCCCAGGCAACAGTAATCAATGTGATAGAAACCAGAGTAGTGATTTTCTAGAGTAGGATGTGAATTGATAGAAAAGGACCATGAGGGTCCTTCATTAGGTGATGAAATATTCCATACGTTGATGTCAACACTTGTTAAGCTTTACACTTAAGATTTGTACATTTTACTGGATAAAAATTATGCCTCTTGATAAAAAGATATTGCCACCAAAGTGAGGTCAGCAAGAGTCAATGCGGTTTCCATGGAGGAATCCATTTTTAGTTAAAAAGTAACTTTTTCCACCAAGAGAAAAATAATCTATAATTGTTATTGCTGCATCGTAGCAGAGGACGCTGACGGAGCAGGCCAGACAGAGAAAGCTGCCAAGCCAAGCAGACTGACAAAAAACATTCTTGATGTAACAAGCAGGGCAGGCGCATGCTTTGTGCATAGCATAAAGGGATGCACCAAACCACCCCATAGCCTGCACACAAAGAAAGTTTTGAACATTTAGAGATTCTACATAAAATGAGTATCTGACCTAGCAATTCAGATAATGAAATGAGGAAACAATATTCCAACAGAAAGTGGCAAGTGATTAGATCCTACAGGACTCAAAAAAAGGGTAGATCCAGTGGGTGTAGTACAAGAAGAACGAAGGGTCCAGCCTCTGCCAGAGCAGGGATTATGACTTAGCAGGTTAAGGAGAGTTGCTGCTTTGTTAATAAGAAGGAACTGTAAACTCATGAATAAATGTATGTTCACATGAGTACAACTATTCAAAACAAATATTTTGGATAATAAATGATCACTTTCTTTACATTCTTATAAAAATGGTCCATTCATTTCAATGACTATTTTTCACATTGTCTATAATGAAAGAACCTCTGCAGTCACTGTCGCAGAGTTACCGGGACTGAACGTACCCTAAATCTATCTGGATATGCTAAAGATTGTCTTTTAAATCACAAAATGTTCTCCCTGGAATTCATACTGGCTTGAGAATTGGAGTGAAATTGAAAGAAGGAAGGTAGAGCAATGACCAGGGATAGTGAAGTTTGTGGGACTGATTTGTAATTAAGCAAAGCCTGGGGGCAGCTCTGCACCTAGTTAGAAAAAATATTAATAACAAAATCAGACCCAGGTTTTAATGTGTTTTGTTAGCATATTACAGGTGAAATCAAAGGGGACAGAGAAAGAAAAACATATTTAGTATATGTTATTATCACTTTAAATTAAAACAGAAAAACATTTGAAACATAAAGGCATAAATCACTATTTTATATTGGATACATTTAATGTGTATGCTTTCACTCACCCTAACTTTCTCTCTTTTCGTAGGTAAAATACAATGAAAATTGATCATTTTCTTGGGTAACAGGCTTCCCCAGACTCAGTCTAATGACTAAAGTTGAGATTTTCATGAAGAGAAACATAGAAACTCTGTCAGGACTGGAAAACCAATATATGAACCAAGACATTTTTTTTCAATCACAACAAATTTAAAAGCCTGCCTAATAGGTTGCTCAATCTTTAGCTGGCCAGGTTTGTGTGAAGATAACTATTGTTTTGGTGGGGAAAAAAAAAGAGTAGACAGATACAAGAAGTATTTGGTGACCATTTTCTCCATAGAGATTAATAATGAAAGCTATATATAAGGAAATGATTCTCTGTGCTTTCCATTACTACCTAGCAAGCTTAGCAATAAATCCTTCAAAAGGGAAACCATCAGTGTTCCAGGTAGTGTTTAAGGGAAGAATATATTAGAGAGCAAAACATGAGTAGGAAAATTCACCATAAGCTTTGGGGAGACACAGTCCACAAGCTCTTTCATCTTGATCCTGCTGCTCTCTAGTGGGGGAACTTAGACAAGGCACATCAGCCTTATTTTCCTCTTCTATAAAATTAAGACAAAAATGATCTTTCTCACAGTGCAGATAGATTTCTGGAGAATAAATAGAATAACATAATAAAAACAACTACCACACACATTTATACCTCCTATATTGGTTTCCTGCGGCTGCCTTAACGTACCAGAAACTTGGTGGCTTAAAACAACAGAAGTATTTTCTCAAAGTTCTGGAGGCCAGAATTAAACATTAATTTCACTGGTCTGAAATCAAGGTGCTGTCAGGGATGTGCTGCCTCCAGACACTTTGGAGGAGAATCAATTTTTTGCCTCTTCCAGCTTCTGGTGGCTGCTGCCATTCTTTGGTCTGGGTCCACATCACTTCAATCCCTGCCTCCATCTTCACAAAGCATTCTCTCCTCTGTCTATGTCTTCTTCTTTCTGTTTCTCTTTTATATGGATGTTTGTGATAGTATTTAGGACCCACCCAAATAACACAAGATCATTTGGTCAAGATTCTTAACTTGATCATATCTGAAAAGTTCCTTTTTTCAAATAGGGTAACATTTACAGGTTCCAGGGATTAGGCTGTGGACGTAACTTGGTGGGGTGGGTACATTTTTCAGCTACCACAGTGCTCAATAAATATGAGCAGGCTTTCTCCATCATATACATGATCTCATGGAATATAGATTATTTTATACATGTTTACCATGTGGACATTAGGAAGAAGAATTTTATCCTGTTCACTGCCTGAAGTCACATTTGTGGGACTGCCCTGTCAGCAGTGGGTGCAGAAAACTTTTTTTATTTTTTTACTATGGCTCAAAATAACCAAAAGTCAAGCAAAATCTTAGCAATTTTCTTATCCAGGCATCAGAAGCATTCTATGAAACAAAATAAAAATGTTAAGATTACTTTATCAAAAAGTAAGCATTCATCTAAATACAGCTTAAAGAGCAATATTTCTCAAGTAATAAGAGAACGTATATTTTCTGAGATACTTATATATGTACAAAAATGTGGAACATTCACATATTCAGTTATTTGAATTTGGTGTCTGTAGAAAACAAAGCCAGAAAAATGTTGAGACTTTCAAAGTAGGCCACATATGTAAAACAATACATGGTGAAATACCTAGCTTGGCAGATGGCTGAGAGTGAAATTACAAAGTGGTCTGGTGAGAGATTTGATTTTAAAAAGCAGTAATAAGCTGTGAGCTAATGCATTATTAATTGCTCTAAAATCTTCTCACCGAAATATGCTAAAAGGCAAAATCTTTTGCATGCAAATAAATTCTAAAGCTCTTTCCTAATCACACCAAAAGAGGATGATTTGTTTTTTCCAAAGCAGTAGGTTAGAAATCTTAAATATTAGACTTTGATAATCTTTTTACATAATTATTTGTAAAATTTTCACACAAAAGCAATTCTTCCTAAAGTGCTTGAAATATTGCTTACACAATTAAAATTAAAAACAAAGCAATAGGGATTCTCAACCTAAATTTTCCTTCACCCAAACGGAAAACATTGATAATGGAAAGGAAATTACCTTCCAACTTTCTATAACGCATTTTTTTCCATCAACAAATTAGCATTCTAATAATATGCTATCAGTTTCTCTCATGGGTAATCCCTAACCTGAATAGTTCTTTTACTGTTCAAATCTTCAACTGCACAAAAACTACCCTAGCCTCAGTATATTAGCCATGAACCTTTTACAAACATAATATAGGGCACTGTGACAGGCACACATAGATGTCCCTTCCTCATAGCACTTAGTGCTGCTGGTCTCAGATGTGCTACAGATTCACATACCTCATTTGAGATTCCAAATGGTGACAGCTTGCAGGCCCTTTTCCCAGTGTGTTTCCCGCCCCCCGCCACCCCGATTTCCCACATAGGCATAGTTACATAAGTTTGTGTGTTTGAAAAGCAATTTCTTTTATACCTTGATCTCTTTAGGGAAAATGTATTTGTGTTTAACTTGAAAAAGTTGATTTGAAAGACTATTCCAAAGGGTTGCTACCCTTGCTGATGCTACACTGAAAGTAGCTCTTGGTTCCATTGCTTTCTCTGCAATTTAAGCTGCTGCACCAGAGGATGAGTCTTAATGATGTCATACCAACATTCTCCTCAACTCCTGCTCAGTTTTTCAGTTTTGTTTAGGTTTTGTTTTTTATAACCTGATTATTCCTTGAGTAAGAAGAAGGATCTTGATGGCTTTGGAGGCTCACTTGTTTCCCTCTTGGGGAAGCTAAGGGAGATATTAGCTCAGCAGTCTGAGATAGCTTCAATGCCTCAGGATAGATAAGGGGTGAGAGTTTTTAAAAGGCTCAGCCCTTGGATTTGGTTACCAGATAAGGTACAGAATGCCCAGTTAAATTTCTATTTCACATAAACAACAAAACTATTTTAATGTAAGTATGGCCCAAATATTGTATGGGCAGCCCCATACAAAAAAAAAAATTACATAGGAGCATACTTAAATTAAAAAAAAAAAAAAAAAAAAAAGCCCTTAACTGTATGTTCTGTTCTTCCCGCCATCCTCCCTAAATTTGGCAACCTTACCCTGTTCACACACTCCTTCCTCTCTTTTGGTTGCTCAGATACTAGCTCAGCAGGTCCGTCCGAGATAACTCCATGGAAGTGTCCACATGAAAAAAGTTATGCCTAAGAAAAAACTTCTCTCTGCTCCACCTGACATAACCCTGAGAGGGTTCCATTGTTTATGAGTCTGGAACATATCTGCTTCCTTACGTACAACTCGTATAGGAAGTGCTCAGTTTCCCTGGGCTCAGGTTTTAGGACAGGCCTCTGGGCTTCCAGCCACTCCCTGAGATCTCAGGCCCCCTCCTTTGAGCTCTCCCTTGGAAAAAAGTCACTATTGCCAGTTAGACCTATTTTTAGCACCAACACAAGAGAAACGAGACCACAAGGGGCTGGCTATGTAAATCCATTGGCTGGGCATGGTCAATAGAAAGCACAGAATATTCTTGAATACACCTGGTGCTTGGGATAGGATCTGACCAATGAACATGCTCCAAGAAGAGACTGACTGAGCATGTGTGAGACTAAATGTTATATAACTGGGATCCACCTCCTTCACTGAATACTCATTAGACAGCGAAACTATAAAAGCCAAATCCCAGCAGAAAGCAGGGTTGTTGCTCACTTTCTAGGAGGCAACCTGTAGTCAGCTGGCTGAGATGTGTATACTTAACTTTGTATCAAACTAACTTTCAGCAAGCAGCTGCTCATTTTCTTGAGCCAGCTTGCACTTTGTACTGGACTTATGTTTTTCTTGCTTTTGTTTTAGACTTGATGTCTGTACTGAACTTACTTTTGTGTTAAATTTGGTGTGAGCCCTGCTCAGTCTCTGGAGCTAGGCCACACTCTCTCTGTGGAACCTGTATTTCTTATCTGTAACCTGTTCTCACTTTCTACTATGATTCTACACTTGAATTCTTTCCTGTGTCGCAGTCAGGAACTTGGTAAGAGGACAGGGTGGGTTGAGGTCGACTATTGGGCCCCCCGGACCCTACCTCCTACATCACAACCACAGCTTTCATCATACTGAAATGTTTTAAAAATTAAGTTTATATTTTTCTGCTGTAATCGTCATTCTTGCCCTTTCTACAGAAACTGAAAATTCAGAAATGTATGAAGTCAGTCACCTTTATTGCTTCTGTTTGATGGTGGTAATAATACTATTCATAGTTTACAGTTATTGATTTTATATTTCATTTGATTCTTACAGCAAAAGCATAAGGTAGGATCTGTTATATAATACATACTTTTACTGAGGAAGCTAGAGCTCAGAGAATAATAATAATCTTGTTAAAGATCATAAAGCCAGTGAAGAGCAGAACAAATGTCTAAACCAAGATCTCTCTAACTCTAGAGGATGCTTCACTATACTCCCTCTATGCTGTTAACATGTGGCTACATTTCATCCAGGCTTCTTTTCAAGGGCTATTTTGTATATTATTACTCATAATGAATATGCATTTTCCAAAAGAGATAACTTTTTTCCTAATATATTTTTAAGGAGGTATAATTTTACATACAGTAAAATGCTCCAGCCTATGCTATGAAGCTTTACTTGATTCCCTTGGCCACCCACTTCTCCCACTCAGTATGGTTAATGTGCAAATTTTGTTTTCCACAGATAATTTATAATCTCCTAGAAGACATCACATGATGCTGCAATCCCCTATGTCTGCATACACAGAGCTGAGCACAAACCAAGAGCCCTGTTATTCTAACAGCCTCTAATTAGGTGCCTGTATTGTTGGAGGATCTTCAAACACATCTGTAATCTTCACAACAACCCCACAAGGTAAATATTATGATGAAGAAATTGAGACTCAGAGAGGTTAACTAACACCCATAGGGCTCAAAGTTCCTTTGCAGGAATGAAAAAAAAAAAAGGTTTCCCTACTTCCAGGTAGAAGCAGCCTAAGTGTCCCCTGACAAGAAGATCACTGGCTGCATCCTCACTGACTGAGAGAACTTGGGCAGTGCGCAACCTGCACAACCATACACAGCAGCTCTGGTCAATATGATATAGCTAGTAAGTAGCAAATGAGATTTAAAATTAAGTTGTCTGATGCCAAAACATATGTATCTATGTCATCCAATCTCTGAATCTCTGGCCCCTCCCCTTTCAATATTAGTTTTCAAGCATCACTGGAACTGCTACATCAACTTTCCTCCTACAAATTCCCCACAGGTCCCCAACCCCATTCCAGACTCTATGACAACACTCATGGCTGCTACATCTCCCTCCTTCTTCCTTTAGTAACATCATGCTTCATGCTTCATGCTTCAGGGGATTAAAACATCTTGGTATTAGAGGTCCTTATATTACATAGTAATCAAGCCCATTAGCCCCTGATTGAAAATGTACTGTTAACTTGTTTCATGTTCTGAAGAATGCATAAAAAGCTGGTAAATTTACTTCCAGACATATACCTTCAAACCTTTTCAGAGGTTTTTGTTCAATTTAAAGGTCTCTAATATTGGACCCATATTCAAATGAAAGAGACTTGTGTAAATGGAAAAGTCACTGTCTACAGGGTAGACCTTGACCAGGCCTGCCTGAGGAACTCTTGAGTGTGTTGAATTTTGCAGCAAGAATTCAATACGCTAACTGTATGGCTGTGGGTATGGTAGTGACGAAGGCCCTCAGCAGAGACAATCTGATATCCTTAGACTCTTTTTTAAAGTGATATGAAAAACAGCTCTCCATGGTCATGGGCTTCCCCAACATAGTAGATTCTGTACTGCTGGTGAATTCCTAGACTTTAGCTATGATTCCACAGGGAACTAAAACCTTAGAAGCCACAGCCACTGTTTATCCTTGATTTTTCAGCTGTATATAAATCCTTTGCATAGCTCGTTTGCTAGTGAGGTAGTAAAATTAATTAATAGACTCAGCCAAGATCCAGTTGTTGTTCTTATCAGTACTCAAATCCAGTCCAGCTTTTTGGTCTTGCCTATCACACAATATTTTACCTTGTTTGTACATCGAGTTCATTCTATTCAAGATTGCTAAAAATGATGCCAAGCATATGTATGAAACAGATAATAAAATGTTTCTATAAAATCACAGCTTTTTTAAGAGTTAGAAGGGACATTTTACAGAATCTAGGTCAATTTCTAAAATAGATAACCAGTGCTACCCGTAGAGTATGTGAGGCCCTGAACAAATATTTTTTATGGAGCTCCTATCTACATAAACAAATTGATTAAAAAGAAAATTCACAGACCACTTTTAAATATAGCAAGTTTTTGATGATAATATAGAACAATGGGTAGAAAAGAGGTACTTACATTTTTATTTATTTCCCACTCAGTGGACATGAAGATTCATCGCAGTACCCACATACCATCTCTTCCTCTTCAATTTCATAAAGTCTCTGTGTTCTGCATTGTGAAACATGTTGTCTCTGACCAATTTTATATCTTCCACCTTGAGAGAAATGTAGCAACACTGAATGTCATGGCTTCAGACAACCTGATTGTATTGAAATAATATGGAACTTGTCCCTGCATTTCATAATACCACTTATTTTAATCCTCACTACATTATTTCTCATAATGCTCTTTTAGTCACTGTGCTACTCATGAGTACTGACTTCCATTGGCTCTCTGAAAAGTTATTACTGTGCATTCCTGACAGTGACTGCAAATGCAAGTTTTATTTAGATTAAACAGAAAATTTTAAATGATAATTCATTTTCTGGTAATGTTAAATTTATCATTCAGAATATTATGTGGTATAACATAGAACAACACATCTTCTAATAATATGTTCTCTTGAACTCTTCAGCTCTTCACCACTGATTTCTTAGAAGGTAATTTATTTCAATGTTGACCATACCCCTGCTTTTTACACACAGTCAGCAATGGAAAGGATGGACAAGGGACCCACGAGCAGAGTAATAAGTGGTTTCATTCACACAAGGAATGTCTGTTCTTTATCCCTCATGGCTTAATACTGACCTTTTAAAGCATAATGTCACTGCATCTATTGGATGGAAGAGAAGACATCAACTGGAAAGTTGTCTCGTATTTGAGGAGCAAAAACCTTAAAAGTCCTCAGAAGAGATAGGCTCCGCTGCTACCAGAGGATGTGGCATAGAGACTGTGTAGGGGCTGGGATGACCACCATCAGCACCAGTGACAGAGTGCACACAGGGTACAGGATGGCTGTTGCTAGCCCTGCTGCCCTTGGTTGCTGTATACTGGGTGGGAGCTGACCCAAAGTTGGAACATGAATGAATGAGAATTTACACATGGAGCCACACACATGGCATAAGCCCAAGGTTTCACAGGGGACCATTGGTAATCCAGATCCTGAATTCATCCTTTGTTTAACATGAATGACAATCAGCATGTTAACACCATTCAGAAAACCAAATTCAGTCAATCTGTCAAAAGATATATCATGCTGGCCAGTGTGGGCAATCAACTTGCCAGGCCTGAATTCAAAGGGCACTTGGAAAACTACATATGTGTTGGTCCTTGTTACACTTCTTTCTGTGTAACGGAGACACAAAAAAAGATGACGCAAAGCAACAGGAATGCAAGGAGAAGCCTGAAGGGACCGCACCTCAGCAACTCCCCTGTGAGAAGGAGAAACTGGGTGCAGCCCTGACTCAAAGTGAGCTTCTGTTTTTTACTGCAAAGACAGGGAAGTTTCACAAGAAAAATCAGTTGATTCAATCATTTCAAAGGGACACAAAGACATGGCAATGTCACAAAAGTTATCTATAGCTAAGTACAGCTTAAGCAATGGAAACTAGTAAAGTATAATTTGTGAAAAACAATCATTATCTAACCCAAAATATAACCTCTCCCCAAATGATTTAAGCAAAAGTTACATTCTTATGATAATTGTCTCTAAAGTTTCCCTTAGCAAAAAATTTTTTTCACACTTTTTCCTACAGCAATTCCTTCAACATTTTAACAACAATCAGTATGTTAAATAGTCAAAGTACATAATCCCATCTCTAAATAGTGATTAGAATTGATTAGATGGGCTTTTGCAAGGCTATCTGTGGACTTTTGCCCCCTGGCCAGAGACTTTTGTCTCATTCATGGATTACCTAAAAACCCTATATATAATCAACTGAGAATCAACATATACTTGATTATAATTGATTAGATAGGCTTTTGCCTGCTGGCTGTAGACTTTTGTCTCTTAATGGAGGGTTTTTACCCCATACGTGCATTACCTAAAAACCGTACTCTAAAAATCAAATGAGAATCAAGATTTCTAACCTTCTACAGGTCCTGATGACCATTGTTGCATCTGTTTGACCCTTTCCATGGAGGCAGAATTCAGAGAACATCCAGTCCAGAGTAGATTAGAGAATGGAGTCCACATAGCCCCTGACTCTGGTTTGGGGAACCCTACTGAACACTGCTGGCCCCACCTGGCCCCAGGCAACTGAGGGAAAACTTAAACTTTTCAAGAGATGTGCTCCAAAGCACAGTTCCCCTCAAGTGCTTGGCTGATCTAAAGGAGATACTGAAGATGGTAAAACAGTGCTTAAGTGATATGGCCAATGTCCTACAATGGCATCTGAGAGAAACAGTCCTACATCTCAGGTCTTCTGACATAGAGCTCTGACCCTGCTCATGATTATTCCACAGAATTCCAGAACTTTAAAAGAATCTGAAATTTGTTTGTCAGTCCTCAAATTTTATTTTTACCTGTACCTTCTCCACTAAGCAATCTTCTCTCTCACACTTGAAAATTTCCAGTGATGGGAATCTTGTCACCTCCCACCACAAAACACTTGCCCTCCAAAGATTGGGTCAGAAATGGTGCTGGAAGATGTCTGCATCCCCATGACTCACACTGTGCAGCTATATAACAAGAAGTTGAAGTACTTTTTAATATATGTTTCTTCCAATATATGAGGATAGTAATAAGCCTTTTTGTAGTCTCTTTCCTGGGTTAAATACTCTATTTTGTTAGTGGTCAATGCTATGATTTTGAGCTGTCTCAGCATTCTGATTTGTCTACTTTATAAATATTCCTCTAAAATATGAGCAGGCCTATTGAATTAGATCTGAAGTTTTCATTTTCAGATATATTTATTAGGAATTTCTTATTATGAAGGTATTATTATTTTATAAGACACCATATTTTGACCAAAAGTAAACCTTTAGAATTAATTATGCTTATTTCCCCCAACAGATTGTCATTATTTCCTAGATGGCATATTAGCAATATAGAGCTGTATGTTCCTGACAAACTTTATATAGCAACTGAAAAATAAATAAAATAACAAAATAACGAAAATATGTTTTATCTGGGTCTAAAAGAAATATCTACTCAACATTATACAGGAACTATATAGACAACCAAATGAACAGAAAATGACATTGACAGAGGATAAGGAAAAAAATCATACTCACTTTATGTCCTGATTGTATCATAAAAAAGACTCTAAGGACTGATATCCATATAAGCCAGTTATATAAACCATAGTTAAGGGAAAAAAAAATTGATTTTGTCAAGCAGTGTTTGAAACAATTATAAAACAAGTATATATGGCTCTCTTCATTTTTTTTCTAGAATCTGTGAATGAAGTCCTAAGAGAGTTCACTCCAGGCAAATATGCCTTAATAAGGAAATCAGCCTCAGTATACCCACATTTCTCTCCAGAAGTCATGGAAAAGTTGGTTGCCAAGTTATAGGCCTTCACGTGATTTGGTTTTCTTCTCCTCTTTTTTAACCAACGAGTGCTTGGCAATAGAAGGTAAAAAGTGAGGAATATTTTCTGTGATGATCCTAATAGACTTTGGGCATCATGGAGAGCATAGCTATTAAGAAAAAAATAAATATTCCATACCAAGTTCTTAAAGTAACTTGCAAATCTGTTACCGGACTCAGGTCCGGCTGTCCGCCCCTTTGAAAAGGAAAGAAAAAAAACTCAGAAGTCAAATGGTTGGTGTTAGAAAAGCAGATGTATTCTACCGGCTACCCCATCTCAAAGATTTACATTTACTGAGGGGTTTTTAAAGGAAGGGTTGAGGGAATGGAATTGTGGGAGGTGAAAAGCAGGAGAGCAGGAGATGTGAGCTACGAGGGATCCATGTCTGTAAGCCAGGTACAAGGTCCTGCCAAGGCCTCATCTGGTTTCTGTTCTCATCTTCGCTGTTTTCTCAGGACCCTGAAAGATTTTGGTTTGCGCCGGTGTACCTGGCTAGTGCCCAAGGTCAGCTTCCCCTCGTTTGGCCTTGATCATTTCTCAAAACTCTACAAATCTCAAAGAAAGAACTGTTAGCTTTGAAAAGTGCTAATTAGCTTCTCGGCCTTGTTTTCCTACTTAGCAAGCGAGATAAGAAAGTCAGGGGATGGGAAGCAAGAGTGGAGAGAAAAAAATGTCCTTTTAAAAATCCTCCCCCGCTCTGCAGCCCAGGCAGCTTTAGGTCCCAACATGGCTTCAGTCCTGCTCACTCCAACAGTTGCAAAGATTCCCAGATCTATGCTGAGCTCAACACACTGGAAGTTTTCATAGGCCAAAATCTTTTTGACCCACCAATTTGATCCAATAAAAAAAAGAATGATTTTATTTGAAGAGGGTGGGCATCATTATTTTGCTTAGTTTCTGTAGCAGCACATGTACTGCAGCAAAATAATTATGATTATAGAACCTGAGTCAGACTGCCTGAATTCTGATTCTCCTACATAATAGCTGTTTAACTTTGGGCAAGAAACATGAAAATGTTTCTAATAATAGTAACTTCTAACATACTTCACAGTCAGGAGATGCTTACACATCTATTATTTTATTTGTTCTCATAGTAGTTGTCTTGTAATATAAACTTGTCATTCTTTCTTTCATTCAATGTTTATTGGAAATGTACTTTGTGTCTGGTATAAGCATTAAACGTGGACAAGGTCTCTGCTTTCACAAAGATGCCATTCTATTACAGAAAAACAGAAAACATAAAGTAAACAGTGATACATAAGAAAATTTCAGATAATAATTGTAAAGAAGGAATAAGATGGAAGGCTAAATCAGGTTTATTTAGGGTGATCTATGAACCCCTCCCCCCATGAAAGTGTGCTATGTAAGATGAGAATTTAAATAGAGAGAGGTCAGCCAGAAGATCGGGGGACGGAGGAGCAAGAGGATTCTTCCAAGTAAATCTCCTAAGGACTAAAGCATTAGGTAGGTTCCACTAACAGGTGAAAGTCAGTGGAAGGGTGGTGAGGACAGGGAGAATGGACAGAAAAGAGATCAGAAAGACAGCCAGGGCCAGGGGCCTTCTGAAGCTGTAGAAAGTGCGATGATAAGCAGTAAGAGACATTTCCAAGGTCAGTCAAGAGCCAGGGCTAAGGCTATGTATTCTCACTCGAAATATATTGCGTTTTTTCCTTTACAAGATGTCTTGCTTGATAGAACCCAACAATAAAGACCTTGTTCACTTTAGAATATCTTTGTAGAAAATTGTTAATATCTTCAGATAAATTAGTAATTTTATAATCACCATCAACAATTATTGAGCTTTTCTAATGTAGCAGGCACTCATCTAAGCCCTGTACTTTATAAAATTACTTGTTGTACTAATAACACTGGGAAGATGGTAATTAAGTACATTTTTTAAATGATGAAACAGATTTAAAATTATGTAGAAAATTACCTAAAATAACACATCCAATACCTGGTGAGCATTATAGAAATACAAAGCTTCTCATATATGAGCATTTTTGTGTAAGTCACCATAAATATTTATGGAAAGATGGGAGACTATAAATTCATAGTCACTTTATGAGACATCACCCCAGACACCTTATTCAAACATCCCTCTTCCATGTTGAAAGCTTCTAGAGATAAAAATTTTATGATTGTGATAAAGTTTATCTTACAGGTCTCTAAATATACACAGTAAAAGCTATGATTAACACAAAGGTGGATAGGCAGTAATCTTACTACCTATGGTTATCTCAGTTGACATTAAAAATGGTTGGGCAGGGACTTTATTCTTCAAGCTTGAACAAATATGTTAAAAAGTAATTCAGGGGCCGGCCCCGTGGCGCACTCGGGAGAGTGCAGCGCTTGGGTGTGCACTGGCGCTCCCGCTGCGGGGGGTTCGGATCCTATATAGGAATGGCCGGTGCGCTCACTGGCTGAGCGTGGTGCGGACGACACCAAGCCAAGGGTCGCGATCCCCTTACCGGTCACAAAAAAAAAAAAAAAAAAAAAAGTGATTCATATTGCTGAGGTTACCTGGATAAGATTGTTAGAAGTATGTTGAGTAGGAGCAGATGGGGAGACACAATAGGGGTGAGGTTTATCTTGTACTGAAGAGCTGAAATTAATTTGGAGCAACCATTAATATTTTCTCATTGTCTTTTTTATAATTAGATGTAAATGTATGAGACAAACACAAGGACAGTCTAGTGCTTTCACATTTTGTACTATAAAGATTATTATGGACCCTGAAATCAGCTTGTCTGGGCTCAAATTCTAGTTCTCCTATATAATAGCTGCATAACTTTGGATAAGTTACTAAATTTCAAAGTGCCTTGGTTTCCTCATCTTTAATTGAAAATAACAGTACCTAGTTTATTACAATACTCATCATGATAAATATTATACATGTAAAACATATCTAACAATGGCTGACACACAGCCATGGGTTGACTTTAAAAATATTAGCTGTTATTATAATTATTATCATTGTTATTATATTTTATGTATTTTACAAGCATAACATTGTGTTTTCTAGTGACCATAAGGTGGGCTCAATACTCACCTATCTCTATAGGGAATGTTAGGGGAAGTATGTCAACATTCAGATGAGTCCAGTGTCATTTTGTTGCACTTAAGTGGTATTTCTCCAAATCCTGTTTTCTTTCTATGCTATTTAAAAATAGCAGGAAAAACAGAAAATTGTTTAGAGTAGTCTGAAACTTAATTATCATCTGTGATTCCTGAAGTTTCCCCATTGTTCCAAAATTAAGAAAGCAATTAAGAAAGCATTTTTTTTTTTTTTTTTTTTTTTGGCCACTATAGCTACTAAGGTAGAGGCAACAGGCATTTTTGTCTGTTTTCAGTTTAACAAATTTTTTTATGAACTGACCATGCATGTGCTAGGCACTGTTTAGCTTTGCTCACAGAAAATCTAAAACTCCCTAGGCTTTACAAAGCTCCATTTTTTCCCCTCCTTTCCTGGTGGTTTTATTTTATTTTATTTGCTCTCATTTAGTCTGTCTCCATATTAACAAAATGAAAAGGAACTAAAAGACTGTTGTGTCAGGTGTTCAACAGTCACTAGAACAACAGAAAAGAGACAAAATAGCTTAAAACTTGCATTGATTGAGAGGCAAGGTCTTGCTGTAGAGTAAGTTTCTCTTTAGAAGTGCATGGCAGTGATGATATGCAATTATGATTTCCACTAATTTTATTAGAGACAAAGTATATACTAAATGCTGTTTTGACCCTCTACACCACTTTTAACACTCCCAATAATTTAATAAGCTCTTTCCATTGTGTAAATGAGAACACTGGAGTCCAGTGGCTTACCTAAAGTCATTGGCTGCAGGGGCAAAGCCAGAGGCAAAGACCCTATCCTCTGAAGCTGACACCTTACATTTCCCACAATATTGTTTCTCCACTGGTAGAGGCTTCTTCATATCTTTCCTACTGTTTTCTCCTTTGATACAGCAGTTAATTCCAGTAGTTTAACATCAAGATTATTTTCATGGCAATGTTAGATTACATACTGCTATGAACTCATCTAGGATGGCGAACTGTTTTGATTCATGTTTATGTTGCCACGCCTGAGTTACTATTCAGAGAAATTACCCACTTACACCTACTGAATGACTCAGGTAGTGAACCAATAAACACGAGAGAGAAAGTGAGATAAGGAGGAACTTATTCCTTGATGGAAAAGAAACTGTCATTTATAAGAAGCATTTTAAAGCACTTTATTGGACATCTTATAAGACCTCGAAACACATGGCTTCTTGTTTAACATATTTGTGGAAATTTTACAGGAAGAAAATTTTACCAAAAGCCAGCTCTTAGTGTCGTAACACACACAAACACAGAGGTAACAAAGTAGAATCCTGTGATTCCCTTAAACATTCATGATAACTTGAACTTGGCTGCTACTTTTTCCCACATCTGATTAAGAGAATGTGTAGCAAATACTAAAGCAGGAGTCGTCAGCAAAACTAGCAAATACAGATCAAATCTTAGCATCGTGAAACAGCCTCTACTTAAGCCAAAAAGCAGGAGGTACTAAATTTGCCCAAGACATACAAATATGTAGAGATTGAATGGGAAAATACAGTGACAAGTTTCTTCATTTGAAAATTTATCTAATAATGACAAATCAACTTATTTTTTCTTTTAATCTTCCATTTTGTGTTCATCCAGTAATAAGACGAATGGGTAAAGGGGCATGAAAATCAACCACAATGTATATTGAGAAGTAAAATGAAATTTAAAAAAATAAAATAAAACACCATTAAAATGGAATAAAATAAAATAAAAATCAGTATGATTTGACCCGTGCAAAAGAGATGAACTGCTCTTGTTCTGCGGTGCTTGTTTGATAGGCAGGGTCTGGGCCATTTCTGGCCTATTTGGATCCAATAGGCAAGAAGCACCAGTGACTGACAGTCCTCCATGCCCTCTCAGGACAGGGCGTTTGTAATGTGGACAAGCAACCCCTGATAAATATACCACTCTGTGAGAACACTGACAAATTCACTCCCTTATTTAATGAAAAGCTGCCAAGTGAGATGGTATTTCTAGGAATGGTGCAAATGAGCCACTGTGGGAATGAAAAATTTAAAAAAAAAAAAAAAAAAAACTTATCCAGGGCAGACCGTTTTCTATCTAAAAACACAGAGCATCACATTTGTAAGAGCCGTTAGACTAATGAGCTTCCTTCAAATATGCAACCTTATTTTTAGCAAGGCACTGAAAGTAGCATCTCAAAGAACATCAATCAAGTACAATGCTTAAAAATCAAGTCTTTAAAAAACAGACAGTTCTCCCTTTGCTAGAGCGGAAGAAACTCTGTTCATCTTGAGCTATTATGCAGATCATGTAGGTGAAACATGGCAACACTATTTTTCATTTAAACCCCTTGTGAACTTGGTTGAGGAAAAGAAAGCATGCTCATAATCAGAGGGGGAGGAAGGCAAGGAATTTTAGGAGCAGAATCTAATTCTTGCTTCAAACAATAAACTGAAGTATAAGAGTCTAGATTCAATGGCCCATGTCATAAACAGGATGTCAGTGTTGTCTCAACTAAAAATTTTGGTTAAAATATCAAATTTTTTGCTAGTACTATGATTAACAATTTTGTGATATGTATTATTTAACAGAGGCTGGAAACTGGTTATGGGCTCAGACCCGACTTGGGTCAGTAGATTTGCTTTTTTTCTTATAGACAAGGCTTATCTTACAGGCTAAATGAGAAAGGGCATAAGCTGTCTTCTGGTTGCTACCTTCTATTCCAAGGTAGAGGGCTGCAGCCTGAAACTCCAGCTGTTTTGCAAATAAAGTGTGGTTTGTAACAGGCACAGTGGCCCAGAGAAGGCATATGGATTCCCACAAATTCTTCTC